>NW_009704211.1:37239-43785 GCF_000703405.1 Apaloderma vittatum
AAGAGTGTCAGAGATACAGCAGGTTCATTAGGACACCGTTTCCAGCCCACAATATGTAACCGTCTAGGTAAGGGCAAATGCAAGAGCGAGTATAAATATTTCACGCTAACGAGGCTACATAAATGCTAGGGTAAACATTTTCAAATGTCGGTCAGCATAGCGAGACACTTGATTGTAGATTTATGAACCCAAGTCAGAGTTCTGCTTTTAAAACAAACTGCAAAAACGTGGGGCAGGGGAAGAAAACCTCGTGCCACTTTCTGTAATTTTTGAAGAGCGAAGGCTTCCACGGCTTCCCTGGCTCGTTCTGCTGTTTTCTGGAGCCCAGGTCGATGAGCAGCTACACAGGAGCAACAATGGGGGGCTCGTTGCCACCAATATGAATCAGAAGAATGCCAAATGTGCTGCATTGTTCTGTTTGGGAATGGAGAGTTTGCTGGGGCAGAGGGTTATTAAAAATAAGCGCCGCTGCGCCAAAAAAGAAGACGCACTTAATGCCTTTGTTGCCGATTCCTGTCGGGTGGTGCCAAGGGAAGACTCACGTGTTGGAGCGAACGTACGTGACGCGCGGAACAACGGGGCTTTTTGTCCCAGGTGATGCTGCGGAGCCACTCCTACGGGGCGAGAGGGCACGGCTCTTCCTTGAGCTGCCGCTCGCTCCTGCCTTCTCCAAGTACGGGCACAGGGGAGCATGTGTGCAGCCACCTGGGTAACGTGATCAGGGATTAAGCTGAAAACTTAACTGTGGGTTTTTTACTAGGTTAGCTCCCTGACCTGAGTCCTTTTGGAAAGCGATTTATGCCAGATTACACTAATAGTAGAACATAAATAAAAACTAGGTCTGCTGACTGCCAGAATTGTGCATTTTTCATCAGATCAAAGCGCTAGTAAAGTAACTGCAGAATAGTAAAGAGGACCAAAAAAAAGGGAATGGGTGGAGGAAGACAATGTGAAGTTCTCGTCCTGGTTTCGCAGGGATGGATTGATAGCCCCGCCATGGTGTGCAGGCTGGCAGGTGTTTCGGGTCAGGCAGGAGCTTGAGCTGGAAGGGCACAAGGCTCAAGTTGGCTTCAGCTGTGTCCCATCCCATAATAGTCACCCTCATTATAAAGGGGGGAGGTAGCTCATGCTGAGGGCTTCTCCCCCATCTCTGGTGGAGCTCGGTTACTATTCTGCTCCCGAGCACTGCTCTCCTATTTGTTGTGACTGCTGTACGCTCACTGGGCTGAGTATAACTTTGTGTTTTTTATATCGGCATTAATAGGAGTTTTTGCTGTTTCGTTTAATCTGTTCTCGTTTCAACCCGTGGGTCTCCCCTCCTTTTCCCGATCACCTTTCCCTATTGGGGAGGGGTCACTGGGTGACAGACCGACTGCTGTAGTTGAGCCCCGGCTATGGGCTGAATACTGACAGTCCCAAAGAGATGAGTGTGTAGGCAAATGTTTCCTAAGAAACTGGAGGCCCCCTCCTCCAGACGCAGAAGCTGTGCTAGTTGTTGTATCTTCCCGAAGTATCTGGGATGAAAAGACACCTTGCGCTGCCAACGGTAACAAGCTCTCCAGCTCAGGAAGGGAGGTGATCAGACAGAAAATCAGAAGCGGGATAAAAAACGGATTTGCAAAAATAAGAGAATGTTACGGGTATCATAAAACCAGCGTGTTAAAAAAATGAGTCTGTCCCAATGCAAAGAAATTCAAGAAAAACTGTGCTGATTTCTTTCAGCTCAGCATTTTCGGTCTGTTAAAACCTTTCTCGGCCTTTTGCCTGGGGTTCTGTGACAGCAGAAACAACTTTTGGGGGGATGCCCTGTCCCTTCAGCCACAGACCTTGCTAGCTGGGAGAAACTGCTGTTGTTTAGGCCTACAGCATAATTGTTATGATTTTTTAATTTACTCTTAGCTTTAAATTTTTTTTTTCCCTTAGAAAAGGCAGCTTTTGGTAGGATTTTCCTCCTTTTATGGACTAAGTGGCCTGAACTGTTTGGGTTTGAAAAAGGATTTTACAACTGTAGTGCTGGAAGATGTGAAACGACATGCTGTTGTTTTAAGATATATAGTGATATTTGTGTTTTTCTTGTTTTAAGATACATAGTGATACTTGTGTTTTGAACAGGATCTCACTGGCTTTACAAAGGAGATACGTGCCATTACCTTCACCTCGTCTTTTGGCAAACTCAAGACAGCGACCAACCCCGCTGTTTGAGGCCGCGCGGAGCAAGTCCATGACAGCCAGAGCTAAATCCTACTGCTTTAATTTCTAGTTCCCTTTAAATAGTTCTTAAACCTAATAAAACTTTCATTTATTATAATTAATGTCATTAGTCATATATAATTAATGCCTAATAGGCTGCCGCAGTTTGTGAATGCCAAATAAGCTAGTGCTGTCTGCACAGTCCATTCAAATTCGTCAGTTTAGAAAATTGCTCGCAACGCCGAAGCCGATATACCAACAGCTTTAAGCGAGCACATTTTGCGTAATTCCATCTGTGAAATTATTTTTTTTTCTACAGCTTTGCAGTCATGATCAGGAGAGAGGTGAGATAGTACTTTGTGCTATCACAAAATAAACGTCAGGCCACCATTCCACTTTCAACAGCTTGTCTTAACATAGTAAAACAGGCTTCCAAACCATGACTGATGTAATTTCGAGTCATTAATTAGTTGCTGCTTAATCCTTAATGTGCTAGCAAAGCCCTCAGAGCCCCACTGAGACCAAAAGCCTGCTTGTGCGCAAGGCTGCCCTCCCGCTTTGTGGGCAGCTCTTTCTGACAGAAGGTGATCAAGTGCCAGATTATTTTTTCGGAAGTACAAGGGCACAGGCTGCCCAGGGAAGCTGTGGCAGGCTCCTCCCTGGAAGGGTTCAAGGCCAGGTGGGACGGGGCTGGTGGGAGGGGCCCCTGCCCAAGGCAGGGTGTTGGAAGGGGAGGAGCACTAAGGTCCCTTCCAAGCCCAACCACCCTGTGATTCTGTGATCCACCAAATCTCTCGACGAGGGTTCTTTACATCTATCGTTTAGTTTTCCCACTGTCCCTGAACTGACAAATCTTTGTCTCATTTTCACTTCTCAAAGAGTAATAAAACTGAGATAAGATTATTTGGGACTATTTATTATTTATTGTGCGGTGCCTCAAATGGGCCATGTTCACTGACAGCACGAAGCAAATTTTGGGTGCTATTTAAAAACCGCAACCTTTTTTGGGAAAAAAAAACATCAAACGTTCTTAACACCGCTACAGCTCAGGTTGGTAGAAGATTAATTAGGGCTGGCATAGCTGATATCTGAGGTTAAGCAACAAATCAAAGTTGTGACTAGAATCCAGAGCGTGTTATCCTGAAAAAAATCTTAAATAATCTTAAAATAAATCCTATTTATGTACGGAGCAAGGAACTGTGCTTTGTTGTTTTCTTCTTGCAGTTTCTGTCTATCGCTAGGGACAAAGGCCTGCCGCTTCTGAGGCACTCGCACTCTTTAGCAGGACGAGAACACAGAAGCGGGACGCATCTGAACCCAGGCTTCCAAGTTCAGCTTTCAGCCCCTTGAGCCTTCCCCGTGCTGTCATCTGGGGATGTGTCCCCCTGGTCACAGAGACAGCGTCTGCTCTGCTGGGGACAGACCTGCCCGTTGGGCTGCCCTGCTACAACAGAAGGCTGACCGCCTTATCACTGCCAAACAGTTTTATGATCTTTTTATTACCCTAGAGCATTATTGTTTCCCCGTTTCACTTCAACAGGGGATTAATTTCTGAACATGTAGAGCTCCAACATTTGCGTTCTTCTCTCAGGTAGAATGTAAACAGAAGAGCGCTGCTGTTCTGGCCAGGAAACATGGTGAAGCTTTTCCAGATCCACCGATGTTCACAATGAAAAGGTTATGTGAAGGTACAAGTAAATTGTCCTTTCCATTAAAGCCCTGCTCACCATCTGGAACCAGTCATGCTTCTGAAGAAACTGGAGGTGGTGTCTTAGAAAAGCTGAAATGACCAAATCTGTAAGTCCTTTCCTGAACGTGAATCGTTTCCGATGGTGATAGGAAAAAGGGACGGTGTGTTAGCGTGCTGTAAGCATACGCTCATTTTGATACGCTGCGAAGATATTCTCAGGCAAGTGTCTTTAAAAGAAAGTGGATCTTCAGTCAGTTTGGAGCAAATGAAACTCACCTGAAAACTACACTTATTTTTTGTACATTACGACGTGTTATAATGCCATGCAGATGCAGAGCTCCGTGGTGCACAAAGCCAACTCTGGATTGCTTTCCATTTTCAACTTCTTCTGATAAATGAATGTACTAAGGTGTACTTCTGATAATAGGCTGTAATTTCACTGACAGATCATACAGGAGAGACCAAAACCCTAAAGGCTTTGCAAGAGCTGTAATATCGAGCAGCACATCGCTCCCATTAAATTATCCTGGATTTAACAGCAAGAGCATTGCTCTTCAAGAAAAACCACAGGCACAATGCAATTTGTCTTTTGCAGTAAAAAACCCCTCGTGTGTGGCTTCCTTCTCATGTGTCTTTGTGTGTCAGTGAGTGATTCACTTGTGCAATGTAAACGTGTCGCTACAAAATACAGACACAGTAATGCTCAAAGTCACAGATAAAACCATAGGATCCTAGAATGGCCTAGGGTGGAAGGGACCTTAGAGAACATTTAATCCAGCCTCCCTCGAGAGATACGCAGGACGCTAGCAGGGTCCTAATTAGTTTGGCTCTGCTACCTCATGTAATCACAAGACAATTCCAAATCTGTTTCCCTTTGATGTGTACTAGCTTTCCTGATGTTATTGCCGTGTAAAAGATTTAATGTTCCGGTTTTCATGCTTCAGATAGATGCCTAAGAAAGTATTAATGATGTATTAATCAATTTTATTATAAGCAGTCCTCCACTTTGGTGATTGACACCTGTGGCTATTGTGATGAAATTCTGCTTTCGTAGCAACAAAGAGGTTCCACGGGTATGAATGAGGATACTTTAACTCCCTAGAGAAGGGAAAATAAGGGCGTTACTTGGTTTATGAAAATGTGTTTTGAACATTTAAGTAATGACTCACTTGTGTGCTTCACAACGCTGATTTAGAGCATATAGAGTCTCGTAGCTATTTTCAGCACAGGTGCATGTAGAAGGGCAGTTAAAAGAAATGAGGCTGTTAACGTAAGAAAAGGCAACTCTGGCTTTCTTTCTCAAACAATTAGGTTATCCATCTCTGTTTCACTATGTATGTGTCACCACATAATAGTCATTGTTGTCGTTCATGATCAGCCTATGCTTTTAATTTCATTTGCAGCTTAAAAAGTCTCAAATTCTTTAATTCCTTTCTCACCAACCTAAATATAATGCTGCTAGTCGTATTTGCAACTGATTTTGGATGGGATCCCACTATAACCTGTCATCTATATGCTAGAAACTGCTTACAGACACCATTAAGAAAATCTGTGTGTATATGTAATGTGTAACTTTTTAGATGTGGGGTTTGAAACTTGACTAGGGGAGCACATTAATTTTGTTGTTTTTCAGGGCAGGTATTGTTTCCATGCTGTTTTTATGCAGCAAAACCTTTCAGACCCTGATTTTGATCAGGAACTTTTGGCAATGCCACAAATGTTAACATCTATATAATACAAACCCATAGCGCGGTGTTTGACAGCTCAGCTGCTTAAAATATTTCTGTTCCTACCGTATAATAAATTCATCATCATCATGGCCAGGCTTCACGAACAAAGATATGGGAAGGGCTCTGCCCACACTTCCTACAAGTGACTTTACAAATGTGGGTGTAACCTTCAAGCCTGCGCCCCACCCTTTACTCCTAAGCTTCATCTCCCGGGGCCTAGAGAGCTTGGACGGTGACAGCAAAGTCCTCAGGACGCGGGTTTAGTTAGAGTAACCTTCTCTTGGATGGCCTTACAGGGCTAAATGAGCTCCATCTGCCCCGGTTTGGAGCTAGAGTTGTCCTTCTCCTAGGATGGCTGCCGGGAGGCTAGCGAGCCCATCCTACCTGTGGACACACTTAGTCTGACCCTTCAGTTGAGACCTGTCTGGCATGGAAGACCCTATCGGAGGCATATGCCACACACCACACCGGAGCCAAATCCCACCGCCAGCACAGCTCACAACCTCGTAAGGGCACGCAAGCTTCTTCCCCGCGACAAGGGGGTGTCCGTGGAGAAGGTAATAAATTAGTGCTGAAATAAATTGTGCTCGCTTCAGCTTCTTTTAAAGCACTGCAATAGCTATGCAATACATCTTAACAAGGCTAAAAATCAATAATTAAAAGTTCTAGAGATCTGATTGAGTTTCAGTAGCGGTTTTCTGAACCTGGCGATACTGGCTAGCTCCTACCATCCCTCCTGCAGAGAAGGGCCATCTATCGATAAAAGATGCTGGTGAGGCCGCACCTTGAGTGTTGTGTCCAGGTTTGGTCACCTCAGTATAGGAGAGATCTCAAGGTGTTGGAGCGAGGGCAGAGGAGGGCAACAAAGCTGGAGAAGGGCCTGGAGAACAGACCTTGTGAGGAGCGATTGAGGGAGCTGGGTCTGTTCAGTTTGAC
>NW_009704211.1:44028-44308 GCF_000703405.1 Apaloderma vittatum
GTCACTTAGATGTGGTGTTGGGTGATGTGGTTTGGGGGTGACCTTGTAGTGTAGGGTCAGTGGTTGGACTCGATGATCCCAAGGGTCTTTTCCAACCTGAATTCTATGCTTCTGTGTACTGAAGGAGCTCAAAACGACCCCAAAAATGGCCCCAGCCTGCCACCTGCTGCTGGCCAGAACCACTTCAGGGAAGGCTCTTGCTGGGCCTTGCGCTGACTCAACACAAACACTGCCGGGTCAAGCGCACTCAGCCAAAACCCGCGGCCTCCTCGGCGTTCCC
>NW_009704212.1:0-16917 GCF_000703405.1 Apaloderma vittatum
CCGGTGGTTCCCCTCCGGCAAGGTGCTTTTCCTCGCCCCTACCAAGCCGTTGGTGGCTCAACAGATGGAGGCCTGCGCCAGTGTGATGGGCATCCCGGGCCGGCACATGGCCGAGATGACGGGTAGGAGCGGGGGACAGGGCTGCTCTGGGAGGGGGGAAGGATCGGGCTTGACGAGAAGGGGAAATAACTAGGTTGTAGCTTCACCGAATTGTAGAATGTGTTGGGCTGGAAGGCGCGGTTAAAGGTCCAAGCCCCCCGCAGTGAGCAGGGACATCTTCAGCTGCAGCCCTTCTCCTGCTCTGCAGCTCCCCAGCAGCAGCTGTGGTGTTGGCCTCTGCTGCCTGGGGAACAGCCACAGGACAGGAGCGAATGGGGTCAGGTTGCACCAGGGGAAGTTTAGAATCATAGAATGGCCTAGGCTGGAAGGGACCTTAGAGATCATTTAATCCAGCCTCCCTGTCGCCAGGGATGCCACCTCTCGACTAGATCAGGCAACACGTGGGGACCCAACGGGAATCAAGCCCACCACCTTGGCATTGTTAGTGCCACGCTCAACTGACCGAGCTAACCGGCCCCTTCCCAAGAAGGGATTGGATATTAGGAAAAACTTCTTCACCAACAGGGTGGTGAGGCACTGGAATGGGTTGCTGCGGGAGGTGGTGGAGTCACCATCCCTGAACGTGTTTAAAAAAACAGGTGGATGTGGCACTTGAGGAGATGGTTTAGTGTCAAGGTGGTGTAGGGCTGCAGGCTGGACTTTGTGATCTTAAGGTCCTTCCCAACCTTTATGATTCTAGCTCAGGTTGCCCAGGACCCCATGCAGCCCAACCCTGAATGTCCCCAGGGATGGAGCCTCCAGCCCCTCTCTGGGCAGCCTGGGCCAGGGTCCCCCCACCCTCACAGTGAGGAACTTCTTCCTAATGTCTATTCTAAATCTACTCTGCTCTGGTTTAAAACCCTTGCCCCTCATCTGATCCCTACATGCCCTCCCCTTCTTTCCGGTAGCCCCTTGAAGCACTGGTAGGCTGCTGCAGGGTCTCGCTGGAGCCTTCTCCTCTCCCAGGCTGAACAACCAAACTCCCTGTCTCAGCAATCTTACACTCCCAGGTAGGGTGCCTGCAGAGGAGCCACAGAAGTCCAGGCTACTTCGCTTAAAGACAAGGGGCCAGCAACATGAAAAGCGAAGGTGGAGCTTTTTTGGGTTTTGTTTAAAAAGGCATCTTTCCTTCGGGCTTTTTGAGGGGTTAATGTAATGTTTTGTGTTAGTTAAAACCCCAGGTGATCAGCACAAGGGTGATGAAGAACTGGGGTGTTGTTTTCTGAAGCTGGGCTGCAGCATTGCGGTTTGTGCACAGGTGGAAAGGTCTGTACAGAAAATGTGCCCTATGCGAAACGTAAGCCAAAGGATATTGGCTTTTTTTTCTGTTTTTTTTTCTTTTTTTTTGACTCTCTGAACTGGAATTCACTGCGGTAATAGCCCTAGTGACTAAATCCATCATCTGTTTCTAGGCACAAACCTTAGTCACATGTGCTGTATGTTACCTATAGGACTGCGGGTGGCAAAGGGGCATCTTGAGATTTCTAGCCTTGTTTTCCCCAGCTCTAGATTTAGGATTTCAGTTCTAAAAATATACCTAGTCATCATATTCACCTTTTTTTTTCTTGAAAATGGGACTCATTTCCCAAAGCTGATGTGTGTCTGCCAGCTTGCTGGCCCTCTCTTCTTGCCCTCACGTCATGGATCGTGGCTTGTTCTCTGCTGAACACTTTGCTAATGCTGTCTCTTTACTATTGATATTTTCCCTTTTATTATTGATATTTCCCCTTTATTACTGATGTCTTCCCATTAATTTTCAGGGGGAACCCAAGCTCTCAGTCGCAGGGATCTGTGGACTGACAAGAGAGTCTTCTTCCTTACACCTCAAATAATGGTGAACGATCTGTCTCGTGGAACATGTCCTGCTGTAGAGATTAAATGTTTGGTCATTGATGAAGCCCACAAAGCCCTTGGAAATCACGCTTACTGTCAGGTAATGCTGGAGTCGCCACACTTGGCTCAGGATTACAAAAGACCTCCCCCCAAAATCACCTCACATGATCTCCATAAATTGTCACTGTCATTACTGTAGGGGGTTCTCAGCTTTGTTTGAAAGAGGTTGAACAGTCCTCTTGTTTTAAAGAAAACCTGCATTAGAACTTGGTAATGGGAGGCGAGAATTTCTTTAATGGCTGGAAAAAATGGGGGAATTTAAAAAAGAAGCCACTACGCTGTTTCTTTTGAACATGAAACTTTACGGAGCTGTGTCTAGTTGGCTCTGAGGGCCTCTTTAGAGGAAAGTAGGTGTCTTAGTGCTTGTCTAACCTGGCAGAGTGGAAAAGAAGCGGTAGCTTGCCAAGTTAAAACAGCACACAGTGGTTTGCCAGTGTCACAGTTTCTTCTGTCATTTTTCAAAACTATAGTAACTTCATTTTCAAGGAACTTAAGTTTATAGGTTATTTTATTTCAGAACTCTGTATACAAATATTTCCTTAAAATATTTTATTGCTCAGTAACATGAAGGCAAGACTCGTATTCATTAGTTTTTGTGTTGTCTTAGCTACAGCCAAGAAAAATGTCCTCTCCCATCACCCTGGTCACTCCCTGTGGCTGTGACGGGGCAGGCAGTGTTCTCTGTTTTAGCTGTGCCTTTGCGTGATGTGCAGTAGAACTATCAGCCCAAATTGAATTCCTCTTTAGTCTCTGTCCACTTACTCTCTGTAGCTAAGATTTACATTATTAGTAATGTTTGGTTGTGTAATGCAAGGTGGTTGGTCAGAAGGCATCATTGCCCACAGTGTCACCGGCTCTGCAGCACCAGTGGGGACTGATATCAGGGGGTAGGTGGGTTTGATGTCAAGATTATGTGTATTTCATTGTTTACATTTATTAGTATATATTTAATTGTTTTCATTATTTCCTTATTGTTTTGTTAAAATTCCAGTTTTCCAGACTGTAAGTATCTCTGCCTTATTCCTTTTCTGTTCCAGTTTTGGGGAGGGAGGGGGGTTATTGGAGAGCTTCTGTCAGTCGTTCAGTGGCCCCGGCCCTGACCCTTGATGCATTTGCAAGTGGGACTCAACTGAACGCTGGTCGGCACGGTGGTGGGACTCATCAGCCGTGATTTACTACTTTTAGAGTGGTTCTTCAACCTTACTTTTTGGCAGCTTGCTTGAGTTAGTGTGCCATTAATTATTTTGTTAAATCCAGTGAAAAATCATTTTGTAATTTGTCAAGGTTGTTCTGCTGAAAGGGACTGGGGTTGTAGACTTACTCAACATTGTGCTCTTGGATCAAACGGTTACAAACAGAATGCTTCCTGGTTCCCGTTTGAATTTGGGTGTACTCTCTTGCGAACATTTTTCTCCTTAGTGGGTGTTTTCATTGGTATAGTTTGTGTAAGCAAATAATCACCTTTAAGGATATTAACGGAAACTTTCCTATTCTTAGGTTGTACGGGAGCTGAGCAAATACACAAACCAGTTTCGGATCTTGGCCCTAAGCGCCACACCAGGCAGCGATGCAAAGGTGAGCGACATCCACTCGCGGGGCTGGAGCCGTGAAGTGTCAGTAGGAGCTGTGTTTCATACCAGTTTGAACACTGGGATACCAAAGTCTACTAGACTTCCACGTGAAACCTGAACCTCTTTCCAATCCCAGAGTTGTTAAAAGAGTTCTGTCACTTCAGCCCTCACGCGGTTACATGCTTCTTGCATTCCAAAACGTACCATTTTGGCTCTTTGTGTACTACATGAGGTCTTTAAGTGCAGAGTCTTTCATTTTTCATCAATAGGTAGCAGATGCCTTTTCCTTACAATAATATTCAAGGTGCACGGAACTGTGGAAATAGTTCCTTTCGTGTGATACTGACTTGCAGTGTTGGGATGTTAACAAGCAAATATGGTCTTTTTTTGGTGTCTTCTCAAACAGGCTGTGCAGCAAGTTATTTCCAACTTACTAATTGCTCAGATTGAGCTGTGTGCTGAAGATTCTCCAGAAATTCAGCCTTATTCTCATGAGCGGCGAGTAGAAAAAATTGTTGTTCCGCTTGGTGAAGATTTGGTAGAAGTTCAGAATGCTTACATCCGGGTGAGTTGCTGCATTTCTGTTATTAAATGGACGTTGACACTGAATATATCATCTCCCTATTTCAACATCTGTCTAGACTAGCAATAACTTATAAAGGTACCACTTTCCTATGCAAATCACTTTTCCTTTGAGTATAAGGCAAAGAAAAAAAACTGGTTTCAGCTACAGCAGCTGCTGTTTCACTTTGCACCAATGGTACTTGTTACCTTGTAATAACTGAAAGAGCTCTGGGGGAAAACTGTACGGCTGAAGTAGTTTTCTCATTCTTTCTCAGGAGTCCTTGCAAAATTGACATGAGACCTAAACTGAGGGCTTCTGAATATGGCCGGATTCAGTAAGGTTAAGATGTTGAGAATGGCCGTGCTTGTGTTCTTCAGGTTGTTCTGGATATTGACTGAAAATGTTTTTTTCTGATGGAGAATATTCTTTAGCGCTTTAAGTCATCTGTAAATGTATGTAGTTCTCCTTGATGTTCTTGTGGGGGTTTTATTTTATTTTATTTTTCTTGTGAGATTTTTTTACCAGTAGGAAATGCCCCAATACAGGTCAGATTAGCAGAGGCCAGAACTGGTAGCCAGTCAGTGATGACTTAATGGTCTGTGTCCTCTCAGTATGGTAGACAGATGGTATTACATGAGATAGCAACTTGAAAAGCTGCAAATGTATGTGTCTGGGTTTCTTGATGAGACATACTAACCTAATCGTGTTTTCTTTTTTATCGGTCTGTTAACTTTGGAGTATGTTTTTGATTAAAATGTAATGATTTTGCTGTAGTAGATGTGAAGACCATTGGAAGGCAAACTCGTTTGTTCATTTTCTAGGCTGGATTAGATCAGCTGTGCTCAAACCAGGAACCTGAGTGTGTTTAAGTGAGGAAGTTTCACTGATAAGCTAGCCAGAACTTTTAAGATAGTTTTGTGTCACTACAGGTGCCTCTGAATGCTGGTATTGAGTGCAGGGATTTAGTTTGAGGTGTCGCAGTTGAGATATAAGCTGAAATAAGCCTATAGGTTTGGCTAATCGGGTGTAATTGAGGAGTACAGACAAACCTTGACTAAATTGTCACTGTGGCTTCAGTGGTTTCTGTTTCCTTTCTTTGATCTGGGATTTGCATTTGTATTGCTGGTGCTTTACCTAGAAAACCTTAGCAACGCAGAGAGCATGAAAGGAGCTGTCCCAGCCTGCTGCACTGGTGGTGGCAAGCCAAGCCTTAGTCTAGAGACCTGGGCGCTTTCAGAAGTGGCTTCTGTACCTCAGGCTCTGCAGAGGTGTTGGGGTAGTTGTGTGGTTTTCTGTAGTGCTGCGATGGGCCTCGGCCGTGCCAGGGGTTAAATCCCTCTGAGAGAGCAGGATAGGTGAGCGTAGCCATGGAAGCAGCATGTGTTATCCTCATCCCTTGCTGAAAGAATCAGTCGTGACTTGTGTTCTGAATGGCATGAGGATTTAGGAGAGAGAAGCTTTTGGGGTCTTAGTGCAACCATTTCAAATTTGAGGCTTAAATGGCTTTTGTAAAATGGGAATAGCAACTTGTGACTCCTGGTGTTCAAAGGAAAGGTAGCAAAGGACTTGTGTGTCTGCTACAAAGGTGAAAGCCAGATGTACTCTGCACAATAAAATCATTATCTTTAATTCGAGCAAACAGTAACAGTAAACAAGACATTTCAGTGGAAATGCAGGACAGTGTAAAACAGCACAACGCAACAATGCTGGAAAAATTATGTTTATATCCATATACATACAATAAGCAAGGCCCTGAGTATCACAATAGCTGGAATAAACTTTTCAGGCACTAATGCTTGTTTGAAAAATACACAATATGCAGGACAACATTTATCTGTTAAGGCTATATAATTTAGTCTTCCAAAACCACAGGTGAATTCTGTTTTATTATCTCCTTTGAATAGTGGAAATCTAGTGACTTTGAATTAAAAACGACAATTCCTTAACTAATGGCTTACAAAGCAGAGCCACAGATGGATAATAAAATACCTATCCTGACAGGTAATCACGCTTGATGTGATGTTTTCAAGCTTTCTGAAATTAAGTATTTGATCCTCGGCATTTGTTGGTGTCACTCTTAAGTAAACTTTATTGTATGTCGGTGAAAACTTGTGGTTCTTGGTTGTGGTGCTTGGGAGGGCTGGTTACAGAAGCTGGGGTGATGTTCCGTAGCCATACAGTGTATCTTCAAACTTGAGAGTAATTGGTTCTCAGCAGCAGAAGCCATCTAACATAAGTCCAAATAAATAACTATCTTGGAGTTCACAGTTTTACATAAAACAACGCTGAACGCTTTGCGGCAGTTAGGGTACCAGCACATTCAGATAGATACCTTACTTTTATATTCCGGTAACAAGAATGTTTCTATAACGTACAAGAAGCTGAGTCACAGAAGTATTTAGGTGACGATTGCCTATGGAAAGAGATACAGCAAGTGCTTTCTGCAGGAGATGTTTAAAATGTGAAGTATGTACAAACTGGTACTTCCTGGCAAAAGGACTGAGCTACTTCCAATAGCTATTTGACAATTGTTGTGCCAAAGCATTAAAATAATTGCTATGTATTTCTCTCATTTGCTGGCAAAAGCAATCAAGTTGCAGAAACTTCTCCAGTATGCCATAAAATCTTGTCAAAGATGAAAATTGTTTTCATTTGCTCATATAAAAATTTCTTTGGTGGGTGAGAGCAACCCAAAAGCTATTATTTAGTGCCTCCCTGGGCCCTCTACCTAACTCAGTTTTAAATTTTTTTAATTGTTTTCCATTAATTCGTTATCTTTAATACTGGCTGGCACTTTTAATAATTGGAGGAATTGTTCAATAAAAAAGAAAATAAATACTAAAAAAACAGGAAACAATTCAACACGTGAAAAGGAAGTCTGATTTTACTTTTTTTTTACTTCCCCCCTGGCTATGATCCTGTCTCTCGAACAAATTGAGAGGAATAAAAGAGGTGACAGGTACCTTCATCATCTCATTCTGTTAAATAAGAAATGCTTTGACATGCATCTAAATTGGCACATCAGACATCTGGTTGTGGCCACAACTGGCACAAGCATTTGTGCTGTCATCTGGTGAAGCAGATCTGATGCCTTTCTGGTTGGAATAAAAAACCTCAACGCAGTCTTTTTTTGAGGTTTCCTCCCACCAGTGTGACATCCAGTTAACTTGTGGCAATACAGGTCTCTGCTGGACTAGCGCAGGGTGCCTGAACAGCTGGGCATGTCAGAAGAAAGTGGGGATTGCTTTTATTGCTTTTTTTTCTCTCCACAAACTGTCAGATTGTTCAAAAAGAAAAGAGGCTTTTTCTTTTTTTTTTTCTTTTTTTCTTCTCCTTTTTTCCCCTTCTTGCTGTCTTCCCTGAGGAATCTGCGTGAGCAGCAACCACCAGAGGACTCCTCGGGAACGCTCAAGCAGGGCTGGAAGGTGCTCTCTGATCCTGCTGCTCAACCAGATGCTTTAAGCATAAAGTCAGTTTTGTGCAGCAGAGCACCTTGTGGAACCAGGAGGCTTAACTTTCTTACGACCTGCACGTTTATTCAGAAGTACGACATAAATCCATCTTGTTTGCCAATTAACTCTGCTGTAAGGCAGCAGACAGGGGCTCTGGCTGCCGTTTTGTAAGTTGTAACTGAAGAACACAAAAGCTCTACTGAAAGCCTAAATCCTGTAATCAATAAATAATGCTGGTGGTATACTTAAAAGACATTTTATATAAAAACACTTACTTCTGCTGAGGTTAAACTCTACAATCATGTCTCTAAGGGGAGATGTTAAAAAGGGATTTTTGAGAGCAAAACTGTTTGCTACCCTGATCCTAAAGTGCAGTAGGTGCTCTTTGACTGTTGGAAACAGCAAAGCGTGAGCGCTGCTCTCAGACCTTCCGATGCCTGTCGAGCTGGGCGAGCTTGGCTTTGAGTCACAGCGTGCTACCTTAGCAATTGTCTACTTAAAAACTCACCATGTGGATGAAGGGTAAAAGGAACAAGCTGCAACGTGGGAAATTAGGAAGAAAAATTCTCACAGTGAGGGTGGTCAGATACTGGAACGGGGCCCAGAAGGATCGTGGGCTCCTTGTCCCTGGAGATGCTCAACACCCACCCGTGGGAGGGCTGCCAGCAGCGCAGCAGCGGCTGGGCCAGGAACTGCCACAGGTCACTTCTAGCTGCAGTTTTTTTCAGTGATTCTGTGAAATGTTTGTGTTGTTTATGACATTAATAATGTGGGACTGCCAGAAGAGCATAAGAAGTACTGAGGAAATTACTTCAGTGTTTTAACACTGAGCAAAGTTGAAAAAAGAAAGTGTTCAGAAAACTGGACTTAAGAATAACCATTTTCTATTTGGGAATGCCAGATATAGTCATGGAGTAATTCAGAGTGTGTGATTAAGGTAACCTGTAACATTTGCTATCAAAACTTTAATGAGTAGCAGGACTGTTCTGCCTTCCTGGTCTCTTGTCCAGGTTAAAAGTACTTTGGTTGAATGCTTTTTGAGGTAAGCATTAAGAATCTCTGCTCCACAGGTGATGACACCAAAAGCAGTCAGCACTGGCCTGCTCTTACTCCTTGGTTTAATCCCAGTGGTCTAAATTTGGTAGTTCTTTTCAGAAACTAAGACTTGAACACTCTTTTTCTGAAGCAGGGCCTGCATGTGTGAGGTCCCCCTGGAAGCCCCAGCAGGGTCTTTGTGCAGCTGGCGCAGCACCTCGGAGCAGGCCAGGGGCTCCCTTAAGGCTGTGCTGATGAGGAGTGAGCATTCTGTCTCCCTTATCTTGTAAAAAAAAAAAAAATTAAAAAAAAAGATAAGGAGAACCAAATTTGAAAGTGCTAGAAACTCTCCATAAAAATTGTGTATAAACTGTAAAAGCTGACATAGGAAACTGTGTATGTTTCAGGTGTTACCTCTGATTATTGAGTTGGAGCGATTGCCTTGCTAAACTGGCTAACAGCCACATTTCTGTAAGCTTTGAGGGTCTGACATCTCGTCTCATGCGATTCACCTGTAAGATTGTGCCAGTAAATCAGAACTGATGTGTGTGCCTGCCAAGCCTCTGCCCTATGGTCTCTGGAGGAACCAGATCTCGTTGTGTCGGTTGGCAGCAGCTGGGTTTGTGTAGCCTGCGATGATGAACGTATCCTGCAAACACAGCTCGGGACTCTCCAGAATTTCCGCCAGCAGGTTTATTTCTCTCATTATAGAGTCTTCATTGGTAATTCCTCTGAAGCCCCTGTAACAATCAAGTAATTCCTGTAACTTTGTATCAAGTTCTTTTGGAAATGCACAGTTTTTCCAGAAGCTAGAAATGCCTCCTCCTAAATTATTTAGTTGTGTTTCACAAATGATCCTACCTGACTGTGACTGATCTCAAACAAAGAAGAGGTTTTCTTCTTAACATTTTCAGTGATGTCAGATGCTTTGTTCCCAGCTACACAGAGTGATCTGCATTCTGAGATGTGGCTATATTGCACGTTTATAGATGCAGCATTTTACCAAGTAAACTGGTAACCATTATTTCCTGAATATCCCAGTCTCATAAAGCAGGCAACTTTTAACGGTTAGTAAAAATCAAGTTTTACTGTTTGTTAGCTTTTAGACCTCAGTTTAAATGACATAACATGCCCAGGGTGAAAACTGCATCTTTTTACTTTTTACTTCTTTTTTTTTTTTTTTTTTTTTTTTTTTTTTTAAAAAAACAATTCTTTTTTTTTTTTTTTTTTTTTTTTTTTTTGCTAGAACAAAATGACCCTGTTTCTTACCTACTATACACAATAGTAGAAGGCCATTCTTCGATGATTATGTCCGAGTCAAAAGGATGAGGTGGCTCGTCCTGCAGCACTTCGGGCAGGTAGTACGCTACTGTCACCAAGGGCGTTATCTCCGACTGAGATTCATTTGTGTGGACCACGGTCACGATGGGTATTGTTATCCCCAAGTACAGGCCTGAGGAGGGAGAGAGGCTTTTAGAAAACGGAGAGGAGGTCTGCAGGCTGCGCTTGACTTCTGGACTCCGACTGGGTTTATCTTCTAAACTGACCTTGTGTCATGCTTTAGTTACGTGGGAAGAAACACCGTAGCGAGACAAGGGGGCTGCTTCATGAATTCATTTAGGCTTTGTTGTTCTCAAACATGGCTATGTTTTTGCAGTGCTATAGGCAAAGGTGGTGATTTTCACTGTGCAGCACCAGTGATGACTAGGAGTGGGAACTTTGCTTCTGTACACAGCCTGAAAACAAAACTGCACTGTTTGGAGCCAAAAGTACTTTCAAACTGTGTTGAAATGGTGAAAGAATGAGGAGTGCAGGGAAAATACCTGATTATGGAAAAGCTTTTGTGATCAATGTTTTTAGTTTCTTGGAGAGAACACTAAGGGCTGGCTTGCTTACAACACATGTACTATCACAGAACAAAACACTGGGCCTTCCAAAACCTCTTAATCAACTAGAGAATGGAAAACAAAATGAGAACTGATGGCTGGAAGTTGAAACTAGCTTAAATTGGATTGGAAAATAGGTGCACGTTTTACATGCCAGCAAAAACTATCAAGGACTTGATGAATTTACAATTATTTTAAAGTACTTGAGTTAAAACTGGATTATCTTTCTGGGAAATGTACTACAGCTGCAGAAATTTTTGGTGCTCATTCAGACGTGTGCAAGTTGAGTATCGTGAACTCGAAGGAGGCAGAACACCATGATCTCTTCTGGCATTACACTCTGAGTTCGTTCTTAGAGTGGGTGATTTGAGTACTGCTGTGAAAACTAAACCACTAAAATTCCGTAACATAATTTCCAGCTGCCAGCTTTCAAAAATGGCCAGTGCCTCTTCCCAGGTGGCTGCAGTGGCCAGAATTCGCCTGGAAACAGTGCTGTCTTCCCCAGTTGTGCTCCTCACCAGAGCAGCACTTGGGTTTAGACTCTGCTGGAAAGGCTGTGATGACAGGAAAGTGTCTCCACAGGCAGGGCGAGTATTTGGAAAAAGCTAATTAGGAGGAGCTAGTGTATAAATACAGTGTTTTAACTTTAATGTAGAATTGTGGTACCAATTACCTGAGGAGTTCTGCTCACAAATGTACCTCATGAGCTTCATGAATCCAAGGCATATGCTCTGTTCATACTGTTTTTCTTTCATTTTGATGCAAGCCCACTTGGCTTTTCCGTACTGGCGTTTTTCGTACAGCAGATCTCCAAGCTGCAAACACAATAAGGTAATAACTTTGTGTTTAAGTTAAGCAAGCAAAAGTCAAACAGTATTTCAGCACTTATTTCTAACATAAAGAAATCAATTTCTTGAGGTGTATGACCAGGAGAACCGCAGGCAGGAGGAATGATTGTCAGTCTCAGCTATACCTTAAGCACATTCTCTTTGAGATGTTGTTCATGCATGCCTCAATTCAAGGTCCGAGCTGGCACCTAACAGGTAGATACCCAGACACAGCGTGTGCATCCTACCTGAGTACAAGAATAACTGCGTCTTTTTTTCAACTGTCAGTGAAATGAACTTGAACATGGAAATTTCAGTCCTTTCTCATACAAATCAAGAAGGGATATGTTGCTGATCTCAAGCCAAAACTTATTTCAGGAGACGTCTAGCTAGTTCTCCTTTAAAACAAGGAACTGTCAGCTTTTGGACTTGCAGCATTAAACATGTAGTCACAATTAACACTTATTTCTCTATCAGCAGTTATTACAATAGTAGTAAGAAGTTGCTTTTAAGCACTTAATTACAACATATTTATGTCAGGATTCCCAAACTGTTAAGGTGAAACACACTCAAATTGTGATGTTTATAAATTTGAATTATAGAGATCTAATGAAAAGAAATGTGACAGGAAATCTTCATACATGCTTGGTAAACGCTTTCTTGATTTGTCACCTATTTGAGGTTAGACCCTTCTTTGCAGCATCTCCTGAGCTGTAAACAATTTGCTGGGCATCAATTTCAGTTTCTCCTAAGAGGATAAGATGGGTTTGCAAATTGCTTCTTTCTTTGATAATGACCCATGACAGAGAAGTATGTGTTTGGTTTAAAATTCAGATATGAATCTCTTTCAATTATTCTTTGCTAAGGTTTTATTGACGTGGTTGTATAAAGAAGCAAATGCATTGATTTAAATGAAGAACATAGGCATTTATATTTCAGATATCAAAATATGAGGGTTTTTTGTTAAATGAAGTACAAAATATCATAAAGGCATTTAATATCTGGACATCCTCTGATTTTTACCTTACAGAAAAGAAAAATTCACATGTGTAAAAGCAGTGAGATGCTAAATATGAAATGTAGCTATCCAGTTATAATGCTTTGCATGTACGATGTTAAAAATCCTAAATGGTTAAAGTACTTTTATAGAGAAACACGTATTTTGGCAGCTAGGTATGAACAGTGCAAACGCTGCTGAAGGCCCAGCTGGGCCGGGTGAGGTTACCTTCTCTTTGCGCTGGATCAGGGTGAAGGGGATGGCCTGTCTCTCCTGGGGATTGTTGTTCCTTGTCAGCTGCTGGATGGGCTCTGCCATGTCTGCAACAGAAGAACACAGGGCCCTTTTCACACAGGAGGCTGCAGAAAGAAGTGATTTTTGTAACCGGTTTAGTTTGCTCTTTATTACCTAGCAATAGCAAAGGTTAGCTGACTTGTGTTTCTGTGCTGTTAGGAAGAGGGTTTGCTCTCCCACTCCTCACACGCCGCAGTTACACAAGCAGTTCCTGGTTTTCAGGCTCTGTGCAGGTGAAGTCACCAATTCCAGCAGCTTTTTCAGCGTTGAATTAATGAGAATCCACGTGAAGGAGTTAACTGAGTTCAGGAAAATACCACTAGGGAAACACTGTCATTTCCAAAGGATATTTTATGTCTAATATTTTACTTTAGCATTTGAAAGGTTTTATTTCAGTTTGGAAGGGGCAGAAGACTGTTGACCTGGAGGGAATATTAAGATTCTAGCAGTCATCCAGGCTGTAGTAATCATTACACTTCCTAGCCAAGCTCAAATGGATAGAAGGAGCAAATATATTATACTTGCATATATATATATATATAGTTCTTTTGTTCTACATTTTTGTCATGTAAATATGGTTGGATTAGGTGTATTTGCAGCTGTGGTTGCTTTGACATCAATTCTAGCTGTAGTTCATAAATAATTTCTTAGAAGTTGTTTCCTAACAACAATCCTAAACTCTGGATGTAAATTTAGTCTCAGGAATGGAAAGCCTCTCTTCCAAGACAGTTAGTCCCTTGCCTTCCAAAGCTGAGGTAACATAGGCATTTGTGCACTTTGACAGAGGATTAGAAACTTTAATTTTTATGTTCCATGTTTGAAGGTCTGGATGTGAATTTCTGCTGAGGGACCTCATGGTACACGCCAGGCATGCATGGAAAGGACTGAAGTTTGAACTGAAGTGAAAGTCCTTCCCTTGGGTATTTGAAGTGACTCAGTATCTTAAGCATAAAGGCAGGATGATGGGGGAAGAGAGTATTATCTGTGTTTGGGGGAAAAGGAGAATTGAGATGCAGGAGAATTACCTTGGCTGAGGTCACTTAGTAAATCTGTAGCTGAGCTGGGAATCAAACCTACATCTCCTGGCATCCAGTGCAGGGGTTTTAGCTTTAAGACTATTTAGAATAATAAAGATCCTTTTAATAAAGGAGAGAAAAGTACACTTCAGTTGATTTTAAACATTTCTTAAAAAGATGTCATTGGGAAACATTTAAAAGATAAGTAATAATTGACACATAAAATTGATGTCTTTGGAGGCTGAGAGAAAAATAAAAGTAAATCAGACTTCAGCACTGAATTTTTCCACAGAGTATTCAAGGATTAGGAAATATTCTAGGACTCTAGAAAAGTTAACTCTAATTTCAGATTCCTATATTGATAAATGTGTTAGTTCTGGTTTGTTTTTCTTCCATATTAATGCACAAGGTAGAGATTATAACTAAAGTCCTTCCAGGAGTTCTGTTCTTCAGTTCGTGAATGCGTGCCTATCAGGTGTGACAGTTTAACATTTGAATTATAAATATTTTAGCCTACACAATATTTAAGAATATAATGCCCAAAAGTGAGCTGCTAGATTTACATGCCATCTGTCAGTCCAATTGCAAATGTGAATACTGGCATGACAGAACAAGGCAAGATAAGTTGCAGCAATATAGCTACGTAAGGTCTTGTTTTAATTAAATTTCAAAGTTGTGATTACAGTTGCTACTATAGGTAGGTGTTACGAAAAAAGCGAATCTTTATGAAAGGATTTATAGAGATAAGGCACATTTGACAAGACTTGTTCATAGCAGCAAGACTGAACAGTAATTAAATTGTTGCGTGTATTAATTTGTGCCTGATCAGACCTGCTGGGAGTGTCACCGCAGTGGGACATGCTCTTCTGCTGCGCCCTTAACTCACGTACACGCACACAAAACGTCCTTGCTGAGCAGAGGAAACAGATGTTGTAACCACCTCTTCCAGCTGTAAAGAACCACTAGAGGTGCACCTGGGAGGGGGGTGAGGAGCCAGCTCAGGGAGGTGTCTACAAGCACCGTCTTGGCAGCGGGCGCAGAGCTGGGTGACCCAGCGGTGGGGACTCTGCTCCTTCCCCACAGGATTCCCTCACCCACCAGAGGTTCGGGCTGTCCGGCAGCCTCAGGACTGGCTGAGCCTGGCTGTCATTTTGGGAGAAGGTGACCCTGGCAGGGGAGGGACACTGTGACTGATGGAAAAACACCTGTGGTTCAGAGCTAAAGCCTGGTCAGGAGCCCGGGCGCTCCACCTTGAAGCGTGTGGCTTTGTGCACCAAGTAGCGTTGGGCACCGCGGGGCTTTAGCAAGTGGGTGGTTCTGATGGGCGGCAGCTGTCCTGAGCTTGCTCGGTAATGAATGCTCTTGTATTGAGATTAGAGTTGAGGCATTTGAAAATAGCTGCTGTAGTATGTTTTCTGCTTCTTCTGAGAGGAGGTAAAATGGACTTTTCAAGGCAAGAAAGTTAGATTAATTTTCTTTTTTGTTGCAAGGTTTGGCATCACCAGTCTGTAGGACTGAGATCTTGTTAAGCGATAAATTGCTATGCCAGCCACTTCAATATCTGTTGTTCATGTCTCACAAAATCTTAGATTTTTATTATTTATTTTTTTTAATGCTTATGCCGTTCCTGTTACCCTTAAAAGACGCTAACAAAAGCTACAAAGCAAGTCATCTTTTCAAGAGGTGTATTGTCAGCACAGAACAAAACAGGTAAAGCTTGTGGTGGTCCAGACCTGTTGATGAGAGGGATGGTCATGTTCTTCCTTTGCAGACTTTAGCACTAGGCTACAGGAAACCCACGTTCTGTTGTTACGGTCTCGAGTCCCTGCCTGTGCAGTCACGGGGCCGGCAGGCAATAGTCAGCCAAGGGAAGTTCTTGTATCTTCTCACATCACGGCGTCAGTGACACCAGCTGCTGGGAAGGGGCATGCCAGTCGAGAGGGTGCTCTGCTCCCCACTGATGGGGGATTCCTCCTCCTGGAAAGTCGTGTCCGCTCTACCCCCCCAAGCTTCAGCTCAGCCCTTAGCTGACTGCATACTAATCACGGATATTAACAGTGAACTTGAACTGTGTCAACTACCCCAGCAAACTGTTGGAGATGAGATGCAGTCTGCTCCTTACATGCAGCCCTGGGCAATGTCTGAAGAAAAATCTTCCCTTCAAGTTTCTGTAACATTTACTTAGCATCACAAAGTAAACCTTTTATAATACAGTAACTAAATAGTGTTGAAATACTACTTTTTGCCATATTTCCTAGACTTGATATCCTGCATAATAAGTCTTAGGAATTTCAATGTCCTGTTTTGCTGTATATTAGAATATCAGATAACTTTGTGGGAAGGAATCTTGTTTTGTGCTACACAAAGCTACTCTTACAGAGCAACTTAGCACTCATGTGTTCACGCCTCATCATGCATTCCTTAAACAGGGAGCCCCTCTCCTCTCCTGCTCCCTCTATGCCCCTGTGGAATGCAAAGAGGTCAGATTTGATGCCCTGACTACAGACACGAACCCGCGGCTGCTGGAGCACCTGCCAAAACTCTGGCATGGCACTGCTGGCAGTGGGCACCCAAAAATTCCCCTTGCAAGGGGACAGGGAGAACAAGGCAAGGCAGAGAACCGGGTTCAGACTGACGCTGCCTTTGGAGTACCCGATGGGGCATTAGTTTTCATTGTTAAAACACTGCAAAGGTGAGATTTCAAGGCATGACTTGAAAGGAGGTCACACGCTCTTTGCTGTGTTGGAGTTCATTTTGTTAGTGTCTACTGCAGTCAGTTGTGCCAGGTTTTGCTGCTTCCTGTCCCCTTAGAAGGTGATTTATCTGAACAGCAGAGATGATAAAGATCTCTCTACTTCTTGTGCAGGGCTGTGCAGATGAGTTAAAAGTTTTGGAATGAGCTAAATTTGCATTTACTCTCTGCTGCTTGTTATGAGTTATCTGCCTTGTTACAGTCTTTTGGGTTCTTCAGTCTTTCTTAAAATTGAAAAGAAACAATTTAACAAGATAAGCCTGGGACGCTTACTGTCAAAAAGCCGAATTGATCCTTGTTTGCTCTGTGCCACCTTTCAAACTGACCATCTCTCTTTCAAGAGCTGACTTTTTGGATAGGTACTGCGGGACTTGGAAGGAGAACGCTCCTGCGCGCAGCCAGCTCAGTGTTTAATGAGGACCGAAAACGCACATCAGCCCTTTTTAGTCTGAACAGGGCACTCCACTGCTACTTTCTCTCCGTCAGAGAAATCCTTGGAGTCGCCCCCCGCACACCGTGAGCTCGGGCTC
>NW_009704213.1:0-2000 GCF_000703405.1 Apaloderma vittatum
GAGGCAGTGGGCTGGGGGAGAAGGTTTGCACCGGTGGAAAAGTCGGATAAAGCTAATTTTGTGCGGAAAGAAGAGCTCAGGCAGATCGCCTGTATGTGACAGGCGCGCTAATGAGACATTACGCCTCATTAACGAAGATACGGAGTCGGATAAATCAAAGGTTTTTATCGTGCTAAATGACCACCCAGTCAGGGCTGCTTTTGCAGAGGGACAGTTTGTCCGAGCGGTGACAGTTTGCTGCACTGTGCTTAAACTGCTGCCTTGTCAAATAAAATACAAATACAAAGACAATAGCAAAGCGGTGTTAGGGGTGAAGAAGGTGCATCAGGCTTGTGCTTTTCTAAATGCCTTGTCCTGATTGCTGGACCTGGCCTGTGTTATGCAGTCCCAGGTATTTTTAA
This sequence comes from Apaloderma vittatum, assembly GCF_000703405.1. Taxonomy (NCBI): domain Eukaryota; kingdom Metazoa; phylum Chordata; class Aves; order Trogoniformes; family Trogonidae; genus Apaloderma; species Apaloderma vittatum. The sequence continues at coordinate 402 of NW_009704213.1, forward strand.
AAAAATTGTAGTTAACATACTTCGATGTCGGTCTTACAGCTCTTTTCAAAAATGCCTTCAGAATTACTAAAAAATAATACTGCTTTGCAGCTGTTGCCTGGGAGCACCCCTTTTAAAGAAGATATCGGAAACGTCGTTTCAGATTTCTGTGTACCAGAGGGATAGTGCAAGGATAAAGCTTCTGATTTTTTTTAACCTTTTTTTTTTAATACAAAAAGTGTTTATATTGTTCTATTAAAAGATGGACTAGTAGTGTTGTATTGTATGGCAACTCAGTTACAGCACACAAATCACAAAGCTGGATGTTGGAAATTATCCACATCTCTCGAAGTGTTCAAGGTCAGGTTGAATGGGGCTTGGAGTTACCTGGTCTAGTGGGAAGTATCCTTGCCCATGGCAGGGCAGTTGGAAATAGGTGATCTATATATGGAAACACACAGTCTGGAGACTGTCCTCGGGAGCCCCAGACCCCTGGGGCCATAGAGGAAGTCAGGATAAAGGAGTTTGCATTGGTTGATGAGGACTGAGTTAGGGATCACTTAGGCAATCTGAACATCCGTGAATCCATGGGCCCTGGTGGGATGCACCCCCAGGTGCTGAGGGAGCCGGTGGAAGTCATTGCTAGGCCAGTCTCCATCATCTTTGGTAAGTCATGGACAGCAGGAGAGGTGCCTGAGGGCTGGAAGAAGGCAAATGTCACTGCAGGTCTTCAAAAAGGGCAAGAAGGAGGACCCAGATAACTACAGGCAGAACCCGAGTAGCTCCATCCCTGGAAAGGTGATGAAGCAACTTATCCTTGGTGCTGTCTCTAGGCATATCAAGGATTAGAGGGTCATTAGGAGCAGTTAACATGGTTTTTCCAAGGGGAAGTAATGTTTGACCAACCTGGTAGCCTTTTATGAAGACATAACCAAGTGGATAGATGTTACAGTGCAGTGGATGTAATTTATGTGGATTTCAGTAAAGCATTTGACACCGCCTCCTACAGCATTGTCGTAGCTAAACTGAGGAAGTGTGGTCTGGATGATTGGGTAATGAAGTGGACTGTGAACTCGTTGAAGGAAAGAAGTCAGAGAGTTGTGGTCAGTGGGACAGAGACTAGTTGGAGGCCTGTATCTAGTGGAGTCCTTCAGGGACTGGTGGTGGGACCAGTGCTATTCAGTATGTGCATCAGTGACCTGGATGAGGGAACAGAGTGCAGTGCCACCAAGTTTGCTGATGACACAAAACTGGGAGGAGTGGCTGACACACCAGAAGGCTGTGCAGCCATTCAGAGAGACCTGGACAGGCTGGAGAGTTGGGCAGGGAAAATTTTATGAGATGCAAGAAGGGCAAGTGCAGAGTCTTGCATCTGGGAAAGAACAACCCCATGTGCCAGTGTAGGCTGGGGACTGACCTGCTGGAGAGCAGTGTAGGAGAAAGGGACCTGGGGGTTCTAGTGGACAGCAGGATGACCATGAACCAGCAATGTGCCCTCGTGGACAAGAAGGCCAAGGGCATCCTGGGGTGTATTAGAAGGGGAGTAGCTAGTAGATCGAGAGAGGTCCTCCTTCCCTTCTACATTGTCCTGGTGAGGCCACATCTGGAATATTGTGTCCA
>NW_009704213.1:2062-12151 GCF_000703405.1 Apaloderma vittatum
ACAAAGATGATGAAGGGAGTGGAACATCTCCCTTATGAGGAAAGGCTGAAGGAGCTGGGTCTCTAGCTTGCAGGAGACTGAGGAGTAACCTCATTGATGTTTATAAATATGTAGAGGATGAGTGTCAGGAGGATGGAGCCAGACTCTCTTCAGTGACGTCCAATGACAGGACAAGGGGCAGTGGGTACAAGCTGGAACATAGGAGGTTGCACTAAAACATTGGGTAAAACTTTTTCCCTGTGAGGGTGACAGAGCCCTGGCACAGGCTGCCCAGGGAGGGTTTGGACTCTCCTTCTCTGGAGGCATTCAAAACCCGCCTGGACGTGTTCCTGTGTGACCTACTGTAGGGGATGCTGCTCTGGCAGGGGGGTTGCACTAGATGATCTTTTGAGGTCTCTTCCAACCCCGACATTCTGTGATTCTGGGATCTTTAAGGTCCCTTCCAAACCATCCTCTATGATTCTAATTCACATTCTGTTTTGTTGTGCATCTAAATCCATATACACTCTCATCCCAAGAAAGGGAGAAGGATGAGAACTAACACTAACTCTAGAATCAAATTCTCAAATGTATCTATGGCTTTTTCTCACTTGTTTCCATACAAATTAGATGTCTAAATACCTTTGAAATCTTCCGTTGGATTTAATTCAGTTTCATCTGGTGGATTGTGTTTGTGCTCACTCAGAGGCATTTCTGAGCAGAATTCTAGAGTTTGTGAAGAAAAATCTGTGTATGGTTTATCACCTTGCCTCACAGCATGCTTTGTGTCTGCCAGCACGTCTGGCATGTGCATTCTTAACTTACGCTCTATAGGAAAGGATATTTTGATAATTACAGCTCTTACTTGGTTAAATACAGTGGTGCACCTTTAAAATGTAAGCACTGGTAAAATCCAGTACCATGAAAACAAGTGAGGTGTATTAAAATTTAATCCAAGTCAAAAAGCTGAAAATAAAATGCAATTTGCCATAGCTCATAAAAGCTTTAAAAACCTGGAAGTGATTGAGGAATTTGGTGTCTTTGAGTAGTTCCAGAAAAGGCATTGCCTGTGTATCTCCTAGGGCATGCTCTTTCTCCTGGTAATGTCTTTCTGAATGTCACGTCATTGCAGCTGGCTACACCATTCACATTCTGACCAGATGTTTTAGGAATACAATGCTGAAGTTCTCCTGAGCAGGTGTTACTGTGTCCTGCCTGCACACCTGAATTAGGCTGTTACTCATGTTTGCCAGCTGAAGAAGCTGACAGACCTCCCCCAGTGAAAATTCGGTTGATGTATGCTCGATTAGCTTAATTTTGAAATCCTTAGTCGGTCTTCTGAAATGAATTAGTTTGCTGTTATGCACATTTCTTTTGTCTGGTTCCTTTCTTCTGGTTTGTGAGGTGAGGCGATGAAATCCCAGCAGTGAAAACAGTGCCTGGCTCGCTGCTATGCTGTGCGGGATCCCGCCTGTCAGCACTCCCCGGCAGTTTGAGCGGCTGTGGGGGGCAGTGGGGTGCCCCCACCAGTGGCTGTGGCTGTTTTTAACCACCTTCCGTGGGAGTCAGTGATAGCTGAGGGACTAAAACAAGAAGACATACTAACCGTACAAGTAAGCAGGTAGTTGTTTTAAGATAGTAAAATGTTGAGGCCTTCTCCGTCCGCATTCCACAAGCTCAAGCTCTACTCCCCAGAGCCTGGGAGAAGGCTGAAGGTGGTGGGAGGTCCAGCGAGCTAGATTTTCCCCTTTGATTTTCTCCTTAGTCTCAGCTGAGATCGTCATGACAGCTTTTCCACGAGTCCTTTTGTCTGCATCAGTGCCCTGGAGATGTTGGTTTCATATAACTGTAAGCTGTGTCTGCACCCTGAGGTTATTTCTGCAACCCCACTGTCAACTGTGGACATTCATGCCAGTTGTAAAATGAGAATATACACGTACAGAAGTGCTATACGTATTTTAAAATACTTCCAAGTTAAAATTTGAAATCTTAGTTCATCCGTTAATTACTTTGCTAAGAATATGAACTTCACTGGGTTCAGGGAACTAAGATTACATGTGAGCAAATAAAGGAAGACTTGATATCATCTGGCTTGCAAGAGATCTGACAAGCATAAATTTTCTGTTGCATGTTCTTTATAAACAGAAGAATGTGTCCACTGATTATTTAATTCTCCTTTTTTGTAGACTTCCTTTGTTGTTGATGAAGTCAGTAGCATCATCAAAGAGGTAAACTAACATTTTCATTTTGTTGATGTGAAAGTGTAGTATGTTGAATGCTGCATGTTGAAAGGCATTCTAAGAAAATCTTACAAAACTGAGATGTAATAGATTTCTAAATAGGTTGCTATCCAAGTAGAGATAATTGTTCATTTAACCAATGTACGTACTTCAAGTGGAAATGATACCTAGCTTTAGTTGTGATACGTATTGCAAATCCAAAAGATAATTAAAATAATTTCATATGCTTCTTTCAGGCTGAAGTGTATCTCTTAGAATTTCCAGGGGGATGTTTTATGTTAAATCCTGTAGAGATTTCGTGTTTCAGTAACATATAGAGGTGTTTTACAGGCCATCTGCCTGTGCATGTTGATGTGTTCTTTTGAGATGCTTTTCCTCCAGAAGGAGTTTGTTTGTTTGAAATGATTGAACTAGTCCTGTTGCTAAGAAACATGAATTTCCTGTCCAGAAAATTGCCAGATTTGTTTTTTTGTGTCCAGAATTATTCTTGTACAGTAAAGTAGTGCAATCTTTTTCTTGTTGCAAAACCATGGTTTTGTTCAGACTCTGTAAATTGAATACACGTGCTTTAATACATATTCCTGTCTCTTCTGAATCTGAAATAATTTTGTGGGTTGTTGTTTTTTTTTAAAAACAATTCTGCAAGGAAAAAATGGATCAATAAAAAACATGCAGTAGTAATGTACTTTTGTTTGTATCTTAAAGGGGAAACTAACCTCACAAGTAAAATGAATTATTTGACTGAAGGCTTCTGCTCTATTAGTTACCGGCAACTACAGGGGTCTTCTGCTTTGGTTTGAGGTTTTGCTTTCCAGAAGTGATTCTGCTGAAAAATCTGAAGTTCATTTCCAGAGAAGAATATATGTGAATGAGCCATTGTTGTAGGCATTTTTTCAGTCTCTTTGGGACTGTTTAAATGCAAGGCCCTTTTCATAACTCTGGCTTCGGGACACTGGGATAGGAATTACAAATAATGAAAATATCACAAAATGAAGAGAGGATAGAATCCATGGTAATATCCCCCATGCCAGGCTCCAGCTCTGACCTGCAAGTTTTTTGATAATGAAAACACTTCCAACAATCGGTATGGATAAGTAGTATTTAGGAATTTTTCTGTCAGTATAGAGTCTCCCCTTTAATGTGCCATGTTGGAATGGGTTCATGGGTGCCTTGTAGGTTGACAACAGTGCAGTTTATTTTATGTATTTGTTGCCAATAGGCCATAGAAAGTGCGATAGGTGGCAATGCCTACCAGCACAGCAAAGTGAACCAGTGGACAACAAGTGTGGTGGAACAGACACTGAGTCAACTCACAAAGTTGGGGAAGCCTTTCAAGTACATTGGTAAGCTTGACTTTCTCTTTTCTGGTAAAGCTGGTACGCTCAAGGGCACTGATGGGTGTAGAGGAGAGGTCTTAGTAAGAACCATGTTTGTAAACTACTCATAAGCATGTCTGTATACATATGTGCATTGGTATACACTACGCTAAGCAAAAATATATCTGCATGTTAATTAACGTTAGTGATAAATTAATAAAAGTTTTTCTTACTAACAGTGACCTGTGTGATTATGCAAAAGAATGGTGCTGGGCTGCATACAGCAAGCTCTTGCTTCTGGGACAACTCCAGTGATGGTAAGGAACACAACTTTTGGACTTTCCAGCTTGCAGCTTCAGTGCTAGTCCCCTTAAGACTAGGCAGCACACCTTTTTTCCTAGTGGTATCATTTTGGAGTAATAGCATACAGTTTGGTATTTTTTCCATTTGGCTGTGATGAAATTGCTATAGAAGAAATGCTTAGCTGTTAGTGAAAGCTTCATGCTTAAGATTCTTAATGTAAACAATCACAAATGTGCATACAAGGGCATGCATTTACTCACTGTAACTTTCTTCTGTCTCTGAAACCCTTTTTTTGTATTTGTAGGAACCTGCACTGTGAGATGGGAGAATAAGACTATGTACTGTATTGTCAGTGCCTTTGGACTTGCAATATAATTGCCTTGAAATCCTTACCTTTTCTACTCCAGCACTTGATTCCATCTCTGCTCAAACTGTGAAGACACTGAACAACTTCTGTTTTTAATGTACTTTTTAAGTAACTTTTTTCCAAATGTAGAAATGTGAAAACATGTTGTTACATGGTTTATGTTTGTACTTAGTATTGTACTCATGTTGCCAGACTGTCTTAACACTTCAAGAATTTCTCTTCAAGGTGCTAATACTGAAATCTGCTGCAGCGTAAACACTTCCTCTACATTTCTTGTTTTTAAGACCAATACAAACAAGACACCAACTTTCACACTTTGTACTCTTCGTAGCATTAAATTATTGAAATTCATAACCATTGGTGTGACTCATTTAAACTTAATTCTTTTGTTATTTAAAAAAAAGTTCAAGCTCTTTTAATCCTTTTCAGGGTAGCTGAGATAGAGGCCAGAATACCAAACACTTCCAAATTTTGTCAAAGTCATTACAAAATTACAGGAAAACAAAATGGTATTTATCAGCAAGTAACTTGGCTGCATTTTTGGGACTTGTTTAATCTGATTGCATGGCATGTAGGGCATGGAACGATAACAGAAATAACTATTGTCATTGAACAAAGATAAGAGGTTTTGCACATTCTAGAAGTGCTCAGCAAGCTGCACATGGGTAATCATTCACTCCTGCAGCCAACTCCATGTGTCAAGTAGGTCTTGAACTTAGCTGCTACCTCCTGCATTGATTTTGCTGATAAATAGTGTGATGAGTTCTGAGAGTTGGTGAAACACGATCCTTTCTAAAAAGGGGGAAAACTGCCTCAGGGTGACATGACTGAGTAACACGTGACTAACTCCTGCCTTCTCCAGTGAAGTTGCAGAAGAATAACAAGTAAATCAAGTTTTTAGCTTAAGGTTGAACAAGATCTTCTTTGTCAACTAATTAAAGAAATGAGAGCATGCTATGAATTTCAGTCTACAGCAGCTGTGCTGATTCTGTAAATAGTAGCTCCCTGCTGGTGAAGTTGAAAGTGTAACTTAAAAAGCAAGTATGAGAGAGTAGGCCTGGGCTAGAATCAGTCTGAGTGACCTGTATTTACTTATATCTAGGAAGCCCTGACATGTTTTCAGCACCTGGCACTCAGTTAAAGCTTCTTTAGAGATGGCTGCTGATACAATGATATGTTCCCATGATCTGTAAAGATGTAATACTGAAAAAAATCAAATGGCAGTAGAGGATTTGTTTTTCATAGTGCTGGGTGCACGCTATGTGCACTCTGTGGTAACTCATCACATCCAAACAGAATGCAGAAAACCCTGTGCTAGGTAAGGCTTCAACCCTCTTCCTTCCTATCCATTTCTGCTGTCAGTAGGGCAAAAAAAAAAGTGGTCTTGATCGACAGGTTTGGGCTTGTTACATTTGAGGCTTTTACTATAGCTACAAGGCTTATGTATTTCTACTAGCATACCTGTTTCACAACATCTCTGTAAACACATCTCCTTCACGGCAAGCCACTTTATTCTAGCAAATGTCCTCGTGAGCGCTGAAGGGCTGTACTGAGTGTATATATACACTTCACATATCTGTAGCAGAGTTTTAGCAGGGGTTTGACTAGAATGTCACATGAGTATTCAGTGTCAGAAATGGTACATCACTTGTAAAAAAGAAATTAAAACAAGACAGATTGAATAAAATGCCTGTAATAGTCATCAGTGTGAGAGAGAAACTTCTCTTAAAGGGAATAAAATCTTTGATCTCTGAATTGCTAAGGAAATTTTTAATCTGGATGGTCAGATACTTTATTTCCTTTGCATCAGCCTGCCAGATCGATGCTTACATTTGAAATAGTTTCATGCACTTTGAGTCAGTGTTTACTTCTAGAAAGATTTAGCTTCTTGCTCAAGCCATTTAAACATTCCTTATCCAGTGCTCATGTTAATAACAACAAATCCCTTCTTTTTTTTTTTTTTTTTTTTGCTGTTTATTAGTTCATGCATGTGCTGGACTGCAGAAAAAAAATGTAGCTGAATGAGAGGAAGAAACCCTGTTGCATTAAAGCAGGAGTTGTGCTACAGAAAGGTGTAGTTCTATAGATGATTTTACATGTTAGCAATAACCATTGCTTCCAGTGTAACAGTTTTGGGACTAAAGGGGTTTAGGGGTTGTGGTTTTTTGGGTGTTCATTGCTCATGCCCCAAACTGACAGGGCTTTTCTGTAAAGTGCTATAGCCATTGCATCTTACAGTCTCAATCTTGTACAGTTACTTCTAAATTTTAATTATCTTCAGACACCTTTTTTCAAAGACTGCTGGCCAGCTCATCTCAGTGCCAAAGTACAGTATGAGGGTGACGAGCCTGTGGAGTCTCCCAGAGTATTCAGGAAAGAAATTATAAAAGTCAGTCTCCGTTTTCTGTCTCTAGCTTACTGCCATGGCTCATCTTATGACTGCAGCCATCAAAATGAGGGGCATGTCAGTCCTGAGCTGAAGGGGAAGAGGAGGAAGGGGAAATGGAGGGGAGGAGGGGGCCATTGTTTAGTGTAACTGCTACAAATTAGTGTGACCCATCTTCCAACATTAACCATTTCAATTAAAACCTAAAGAAAAATGGCTTCAGAATTAACCGCTGCTGGTAAATGAGTGCTACCATCTCCGATCCTAAAGCAGCCGTAAGTGCGTATCCATTTGTGCGGAGATGTTTACAGCCCTTTTATTCAGCACACAATGAGATCTCAGTCTCTCCTCAAATTTACATAAAGAGTGGCATCACCCCAAAGAGAGGGTGACAGGCTGTTCACTTTTGCAGTCTTACCAGCCATGACCAGAGTCCTGGAAGGTACAGCGCTGTAAGAAGGAGACAAATGATGTCAGCACCTTCACCATCTCTAAACCTCTTTCTCTTACCGACCTGTGGGCTGGAGGTGAGGCAGCCCCTCCTGGGTGTGCAGAGTAGATGCTCATTGCAGGGTAAGTAGAACGACCACGGCTAAGGGAAAGCCCGCACGTGTGGCAGCGAGATCCCTGGTGCCAACAGTCACCCGGGGAAATTTTGAGTGCCAGCAGGACCACAGCAAAGCCACGTGAGAATGCCAGTTCCCCTCTACAAACTGGCAGGCATGTTTCTTAGGAAAATGAGCAACCTGTCATTCCACCTTCAAGTCTCGGCAGGGTAATAAAAAAACCACCAAAACACAACAAAAACCAACTCAAACCATAATTCCCTGGTTAATGTGCTGACACTGCCTCCTGGATGACATTCTTACACAATTAACCAAATTTAAAAATGCGGAAGACATGTAAACTGAAAATAAATTACAAAATGGTACAGTTAGTCATTCACTAGAAAGAAAATAAAACCAAGATACAATGTAAAGATATAAAACTTTATTATGAACATATTTAACAATGATTACGCACATGAAGTCTTCCAAGAAACTCAATATTTGACTTTGCTTGAAGTAGAATACTAGTTTTTCCTTCATATTCCATATTAGCATGAAGTTTTCCAACATAAATGGATAATTTGCTGTCATCAACACAGTATCTAGATATATAGAATATTTAATACATGTCCTCATGCACACTTTCTCAAAGCAGCATTTAATTACAGCTTCTCATTAAACAGAGCATTTATCTTACACATTTTTATACCATTTTGGTACACATTTCTTTCCATATTTTACATATTTACAAACTTCTAAAAAAGTTTTACAGTAATGCAAAGGTTATTACTGGCATAAGCAAAAGGAAATAGGGGAAAAATTAGGTGATTATGGATATGAAGTTGTCTTCTGGCTCAGAGCCATCCTCTCATGTTCCCCAGTATTAGTGCCATGGGTCTGTTGCTCTGGCTGTTCCCTACTGTGCTAAGCCTTATGTTTCCTCCTCTTTGCCAGTCCTAGGAAAGTTTCCAACCAATTCCAACACCAACTGTATTTTTAAAGCAAATACTACAGAAAATGGTTGCCAGGAATGGCTCACACTCACTGATTACTGATTTCTTAAAAGTCCCTCTTCATCACTGACTACATGGAAGTCTTGCAGTCATTTATACAGGAACACTGTTATGCTGTGGGGTCTTTTTGTAGACTTTTCTCATTTTATAGTTCCACTAGTGATGGAAATACTTAATTACTTTAGCAATAATGAAAAGAAAGCCAGGCTAATGTATTTTCCAAATATCTTGTTTCAGCCTTAGGTTACAGTACTTTACTCAGGGCTGAATTTATACCATCTACTCCCAAGCTGTTTACAATCCATATTGTAATATTCCTCATATACTGTCTCTGCTTTCCGATTATGGAAATAAGAGGAGAGAAACTGGGATATCCTGCTAGCAAAACTAGTTTCTCATCTACTTCACTGATTTTGCCTCTTTACTGTATGTTGAATTTGATGGAACAGTGCTTCAACCAAGCTTACCATTACACTCTAACACGTCCAAAGTACAAAGCTATTTTCATGGCAAACACTGTTCAAATATAATCTCTAAAAATTATCAAGGAAACTATTTTCTCACTATTTTTGCAGTCAGATACTTACATTAAGTACACATTTCCCACGCTCAGCTTTCTTATTTTGACTTTGAATGTAGTGATGTAGAAAAGTTAATGCAAACAAAATGGCAAGTGAAGTGGGCTGAGAACAACTTAGAAAAAAATCATCATCTCCAAGTTAGATTAGAAATATTGTCTTTAGGTAATGGAATCCCAAAGCATGACACTGCCTTTCAGGGTTAGCTGTAACAACCAGTTCAGACTGCAATAAGAAACATCAGTATATTTTGCACGTTGGTCAAATCAAACATTTTATCTCTTCAGAACAATTTAGAACAGAATTAAACAATACCAGAGCCAAAAAGATCTGAATATATATGGATCATGTAAACATGAATTTTTGAAAACCTAATTCCTGTACCCACCACTGTTACTCCAGTGGAAGTCAAAAGGATTTAGGGTATGCAAGGAATGCCTCATTGTCTCCCACGTTTGATTCTGCAAATTGAAACAGCTCTAAGCCTTAAGAGAGTTATCTGGGGAACAGTAAAAGAGAATGGGCTCTCCATTTTAGGATGAAGATCTTTTCCCACACTTGCTAAAAAAAGAGTCAAAAAGAATGTGCTGAAGGTACAGCTTACTACAGTCCACTGAAAACAAACAAACAAACAAACAAACCACTAACCCAAAAGCCCCACAACACTAACTTGAAATACTTCTTTAATGTTTTCTAGTATATTCTTCTAAATTGGCACTAATTAATTATGAAATTAAAGGGAAAAACTTTCCCCATCTCCCAGCACTTTCCTTGCTTTAGCCATACGATAGCGCTTTGCCTTCTGACAAATAAATGATCCCTGGTACAGAAAGTTTTAAATTTCAAATGCTTGCAAAACAATTTCACAGCTCTACATAATTTTAGAAAGGTTTCTCTCTCTCTCTCTCTCACATATACACAGTATGTTACCACACTTGTCTTTAGAAGCACTGATTTAATCTGAACTATTCTACGATACCAAGGATGCAAACACATGAAGCAGTTCCTTTGGTCCTCCCTCTATGCAACTGCTGTCTTGGGAAGTCTCCCCTTTGTGATCCTGAACAGCTTCCACGGGGTCATTGCAAAGGGAATGGTCTAGAGCAGTTGTTGCATCAAAGCAAAGCAAATCTACTTTTTCCCCAATGCAATTCAGCAAGTCTTGTAGGACTTCATTGCACTCTTCTGCTTAAACCGCTCCAGATTTGAGCACAATTTCCCAGTGTGGGCCAGCACCACTTTCTAATACACGAACAGTGCTTTTGAGAGTCTTCTACAGCAGCAGGGAAGAGAAATTTCACAAGAGTAAATCACAGTTACAAATCCATGAGGGTGTCCTGGGTTTGAGCTAAAACCCAG
>NW_009704214.1:0-727 GCF_000703405.1 Apaloderma vittatum
TTCCACCACCCTGGCCATGTGATAGGACATCTGTCACTAGTTGAGTTTGCTCAAAGTTCCTGACCTTGGACACTTGCAGGGAGCGGGCATCCGTTTCTCTCAGCAACCTCTTCAGTGCCTTGACAACCTCATCATTAAATATTTTCTTCTTCTACCCAGTCTGAATCTTCCCTCTCTCAGTTTAAAGACAATGCCATTTGTTCTGCCACTTCAGGCCTAAATCTCACTCAGTTTTTCTCAGCCTATGACCACTCTGGTATCATCTGCAAACAACTTGGGAGAGGAGCCAGAGGTCACTTAAGTTGGGGTTGGGAAGCCTCAAGACCAGGAAGATTACAGAGAGGCTGAGTGCCTTGACCTCAGTGCTGTGGGAACTGTGGGCAGTGTAGGAGTAGCCTGAGAGTACTTGAAGAGTGATTTCAGAAATGGTGGATCTTTTCCTGATAGTGAGAAGCAGCCCGTGACAGATTTAATGCCAAAAAGTGCAGCTGGGGAGGCGCAGGCTAGACACAAGGGGCAAGAAATGTCTCTCCAAGGGCAGTGCTGTGGTGCAAAACATCACCCAGAAGGAGTCTCGATCAGCTCAAGACTCAGCCAGAGAGGATGGGATGGGGAGATACCAGTAAAGGAAGGTGACAGTAAAGTGGAGCAGCTGGGTAGATGCCTATATTCTGCAGAGAAGAGGCTCACGAAATGTGACAGCGCAGGACAGCCTGAGGTGGAGATG
>NW_009704215.1:0-43058 GCF_000703405.1 Apaloderma vittatum
ATTATTATTATTATTATTATTATTAATGATGATAATTATGTTGCTTCTTCCTTTCCTATGTCTTCCACAGCCACGTGGCTGTGCGTATGGCAGTGCACTAAAACTGGTGCAGTCAACTTCTAAGTGCTTTGTTTTCTTTTTACTCATGAGCATTGATGGCTACTAATGTAGTCGGCCAGTGTAGTTGTTTGTAGGTGGGATTTGTTGCTTGCTCGTGTCGTAGGAATTGAAACTGGGAGAAGACCTTTGTGGAAGAGGAACCTTGAATATTTCATCATTACCAGTCCCTTGCTAGTTCTTTCTTACTCAATTCTATTTTTTATGGCCTTGTTTGACGTTTTTGGCAGCTCTGTTAATTAAGCAGAAGTTATCCCTGATTAATGTACTGTAAGCTGCTTCTGAAGTGCTATAAATAATGTGGTGATTAATTGCTGTATCCAAACGCAGTCAACCCTTAGCATACTTCACAGACGGATTGTTCTGGTGAAATGATGTCCCATTCTCATACATATTAGAGACATTGATTGCAGAAAAACTTATCGCTCCATTTCTCTGTTTTCTTCCAAATAATTTGTGTCTTTTGATCATTAGGACAATCGGTATAGAGAAGCCATTTTGCAAATACAAATGTAATATTCTTGCAGATTCTGGAGAAGGCCATGCATTGCAATTGAAAGAGAATAATATAAAATGTCTGATGTCTGGAATTTTCAACTTTGTTCAGCTCTTAAAAGAAAGTTTACTAACAATGCACAAAGAAAATATAGTCCTTGGAGGTTAAGGAAAAGATTTTAGTCTCAGATAGGAAAACAAATGTGGGGTTCATGTTTTTCTTTCAAATAAGACACAATATATGCAGGCAGAACTCTGATTTAGTAATTTTTAAAATTGTTAATGTCCAATTTATGTAATGGACCCAAAATCTTATATTAGTATTTCTGAATAAATCATCTTTGTTTGAGATTCTGATTCTAAACATATTAACGAGAATCATAGAATCCTAGAATGGCCTAGGCTGGAAGGGACCTTAGAGATCATCTAGTCCAACCTCCCTGTCATGGGCAGAAGACTACCAGTAGCGCTAAAATCAGCAAAGCTTTTCAGAATCTGTTCCTTTCAGAAGAGAAATTCTGTGTACAGCAGCAGCAGAACTGTTCTTGCTTTTTAGATCTGCTTAACTATTTTGCTTCTGCTAGCATTGACAGAAAGCCAATTATCTCTTCCCACACCTGTGAATAGGGTATTTTAAACTGTGTGTACACATGCACGCATGAAGAAGTGTGTGGGAAAGAGGTGGCACCTGGCAATACAGACAAAGCTCTGGCTCGATTTCAAAGGTCTAACAGGATAGTTGGGCATTTTAATGCAAGATACTTAATTAATCTGCTACAATGACTTTTGTACAGTGGTGGACACTTTATTGGTCGTGGTTCTGTATTGGCCACAAAGCCTGCCCATTTGCTTCGGAGTCTGCTGAATCAGACGCTCTGGTTTTGTTTCAAGGACTACAGCAGTGAAAAAACATGATTCAGAAATTTTGGGCTGTAGCTCCACATGAGAAAAGGTGTTTGCCCAGATGGGATCTCACTGAAGGACAAGTGTATGGGTTTATTATAGAGGACAGGGTAGGGAAAATTGTTATTTATAGGAGATTTCTGGTCTCAGATGCTTTGAATAATCGCCTTGCAATTGATCTTACTTCTGACTTCTCAGCTAGGACTGAGTCATGAGCAGTTTATATGACTATAATAATAATATAATAAAATCAAACTTGCATTATGACCCCAATCAGTAAATCTTTTGTTCAGTTTGTTTAGGAATAATTTAGGCTTATTATGTTAGCTTATTGTATAAATATTAGTATTAACATTTTCAAGAAAAGATTTTTGGAAATTCTTAATCCCTAACCTCAATGTCCTTCTCAATTTTTCTAGAAACCCTGGTGGTAAATCTCTGTTAAGCGCCTTGCTTATTCGGCAAGAAATAATGTCATCCCTGGTTCAGACTGTGGGCTTCTTTGTTTCTACATGGTCTTAATGATGACAGCAGGATTCTTTGCTGAGATGAAAAAATAGCTGACAGTCTCAGCCCATTGCCTTGAAGAAGCATGGTTTGTTTTAGCCCGTTAATGAAGTTGTCTTGATTCTAACATAAAACCTGTATTGAACTCTTTCACTCTCCAAAAAAACCCAACAACCCAACCCCAAAACAACCAACCCTAAACCGATCCAAACAAAAAAACTCTGACCTATCTTTCTGATTCAATAGCAACAATCTTAATGTTGATTGTCTCTCAATTTAGAGACTATCTTCACAGTCTAAATTTGTACCATAATCTTTTCCAGCAAGAGTGGAGGAATGTATTTCTTTAATGCTCTGGGCAATTCAAAGAGCAGAGGAAAATGAACTTCTGATGTCTTTTTTTTAATAAAGTGGTGATGTCTATTTTCTTTACCATCTTGGTATTGTGTTCATAATGGTGTACAAAAGGTATTACTTGGAAATGGAGAATTTAAGTCTCCTGCATTTGCAAGCACAAAAAACAGAGAGAAAGCATGGAAAGCTAGGGAGGGAATTCTCAGTTTAATGATTTGTAGGAAATTTTAGGTGTTTGAAATAGCTCCATTTATTATTGGTACTTCGAGCTGACCTACTCTTATCTTTAGTCTAATCATGTTAACACATTTTGTTAGACTACATATTGAATGATAATTCCCAGTGAAGTTTGTAGGAGCTGGGAAAGATCCTCCTCCTCCAAAAACTCACATACCAGCTTATGCTCAAGTGTGTAAGAAGCTCAGGTATCTGCAGAGAAATCTGCATGTGTACAAAATTATGCACACATAAGTCTTTACAGAATGAGAAGTAATGACATGTCGATGTTCTGGACAGAGTGTGTGCTGCTTTCAGCTTTTCACTTCTTTCTGTACACTTGAGAATGTTTGCTAGTACTGCTCCAGAAGTTCTCCACCTCATTTGAATATACTTTACAACAGATAGAATAAATGCATAATTATACAGTGAAAGAAGATAAAATTTCCATTAAGTATTTCCTGAATTGGTACCACCAATGTAGAGTTCTTTGTACATTTCAGAATCTGACCTGCATTCGGAAATACTCTTATACAAAATTTATTGTAAAAGTTTACAGTGGACTAATGTATTTCTGTTGACAGAGTGCAAAGAGATAACACTGAGAGCACTATGAACAAAACATTTAAGAAAAATAAATTGTATATTACAGCATATTTATGTGCTTTTGTAAGACTCAGACGTATCTTCCCATGCTTTTCACGTGCACCGTTTAGTTCAGTAATTTATGAAAACATCAAGTACAGCATACATTCAAACTGCAAACACAGCTGCTAATAAGGGCAGTATATTTGCAAACAGGCATTGCACTCAACCAAAAAATCTTCCTGTCTTCACAGATGCCCTGCTTTTCCTAATATGAATTAGAAAACCTGCTTAATCGGAGTTCAACTGGCCGGTATTTTTTACCAGTTGTCTGTTGCTATTGACTATTTTTCCAATCAGTGGTTTTTTTGTGACCATAGAACAAAGTGCTGTTGCTTTGTCAGCCTGTGTGTAAGAAAGCAGAGAAAAGTCCTAAATCTTAAGCAGAGTGCTTCTCTTCCCCTTCCCAAGAGTGATATGTTGTCAGATGTATCTTAGAAGTGAGTTGTAGAAATTCAAGTCTAAAATCACTTCAGTCATTTTGCAAGCTCTCGTTTTCACAGGTACCATCAGGTACTACTACCAAAAGTTTGAGAGAACAGAAATGTGAAAAGGTTAGAGACATATCTTTCAGCTGAGGACAAAGCCATGAGAGCAATTACTAAACTGAGGGTATAAAGTGTCACATTCAGTGGACAGGGAAATAACAAATTAACTGTAAAGAATGACTTGCTGATTGGAAGACTATCAAGGAGAAAAGGGCATGCCAGGACTTGTGATACATTATATATAATTACTGAAATGCACAAAAAGAAATTATATGAATGCAGCTGATAGCTGCCAAATAACATAGGTAAGGCTAAATGAGGAGATAAAGTCACTTCAGAGTGCAAATCTAGTGATCTTTAAAGAAAACATGTTGAGCCCTAATACGAGTACCATTAAGAAAGGAAGAATGTTACACTACCACAGGAGGCAGGCTAGACATAGAAACAACTTGTCTTGTGTGAGTTACACGTTAGCAAGCAGTGTTTCACTGCATCTTATATTGGATGTGGTGGAGTAATAAGGGATGTGGTACTTTGAAGATATTCCAATTAGAGTTGCCAGTCTCAATACATATGTGCTATAACAAATGATTCCGATCTTTCTCCTTATTGACATAATTATATAAAACAGTTGATTTGTCTTCTGCCATCTTGCGAAGTCAGAAATGCAAGTCTACTAAATTTTTTAATTAACTGTTAAAAAAATTTAGTTGTTTTAAGTGGATGGATGTAGCACGCTCCCAACTTCTCTGCCAAGCATCCTAATTTGTGGTTTAAAATGCAGTACATATAATGTCAAATATCTATATTTTTAAATGGTCATCCAAAAAGAAGTGTTATATACTCATCTTCTGAAATTTAGAATTCAAGGTCAAATTAATATTAAAATATAGCATGAAAATAAAGTTTTATTGAAACAGGTTTTACAAAGGTGACATCTTTTACAGTGGCCTTTTTAAATGGAAAGAATGTAAATTACACATTTCTGAGGCCATAAACGTTACCGCCAAACTGCATTTCCTGGAATAAGAACACGTAGTATCTCTTGCAGATTGAAATTTATATTTAGCAGTACACTGTCCAAGGGTCTGTAAAATTCAATTTCAAGTCATATTTAACACTTAATTTTGTACAGTTTTTCCCACCTAATGGACAGGTTGGTAAAGCATACAGGAAAACTAAAATCCAATGACAGTCGATAAGACAGATACAGAATCATTCTGTTGTGGTGGCAGAAATTTTCTTTCCATAGAAAATAGACTTAAAACTGGAATAAAAGACATGTTTTTAAATATCTGATTAAAACAGTTCACTTCTATACCTTTTTTTTTACTTTTGCATAAGACACTCCCCAAACATTCCTCATGTATCTGTTAGGAATGAAGAATCAAATCATAAGTATCTGTCTTTAAATTTTGAGTAGCGAACTTGAAACACTGAGTTGTTCTTTTGAAGTAGGAGGAATTGTGTGCTTAAAATGAATCATGTGTTTATGCACTTTGCAATGGAAGGATCTACATTTGCAAGAACACTGAAGACTTCTGACTTTAAAAGGCATAGTTCTTATTATGTCTGTCACATAAGTATGAAAAAAATTACTATAGCTGCTAACATTTTCAAATTTACACAGAAATTCTGTATCTGATATTCAGTTTTTATGTGTATGGTGCTGACACACAAGCCAGCAGTGTGCCCAGGTGGCCAAGGCCAACAGCATACAGGCCTGTATCAAAAAGTGTGGCCACAGCAGCACTAGGGAAGCGATCGTGGCACTGGTGAGGCCACAGCTTGAGTGCTTTGTTCAATTTTGGGCACCACAGCATAAGAAAGACCCTGAGGTGCTGGAGCGGCTCCAGAGAAGGGCAACAAAGCTGGTGAAGGGTCTGGAGAACAAGTCCTATGTTCAGGAGCAGCTGAGGGAACTGGGGTTGTTTAGCCTGGAGAAGAGGAGGCCGAGGGGAGACATTATCACTCTCTGCAGCTGTCTGAAAGGAGGTTGTAGTGAGGTGGGGCTTGGTCTCTTTTCCCAAGTAACAAGTGATAGGACAAGGGAAAATGGCCTCAGGTTGCACCAGGGGAGATATTAGATTGGATATTAGGAAAAAAATCTTCACTGAAAGAGTGGTGAAGCATTGGAGCAGGCTGCCCAGGCAAGAGGTGGAATCACCATTCCTAGGGGTGTTCAAAAAACGTGTAGACGTGGCATTTCAGGACATGGCTTAGTGGTCACGATAGTGTTGGGTTGACGGTTAGACTTGATGCTCTTAGAGGTCTTTTCCAATTTTAATGTTTCTGTGATACTATGATTATATATTAGAAAAAGCTTGGGGCAGTTCTCTGGGGAGAAATGTTCTGCTAACTCAGCATTGCAGTCAATGGGAATTTGTCTTTCTGTATCTGCAGCATACAGCCTTCATGTTACTGTTCTGTCTGTGGTGGCTTGGGTGGCTGCCAGATGGCCACCCACTCAGCCGCTGTCTCACTCACCCTCCCTCAGACAGGACAGGCAGAGAAAACAAGATGAGAAAGCTTGTCAAGCAAGATGGAGACAGGGAGATTGTTTACCTATTATGTCATGGGCAAAACAGACACAACTAGGGGAAAATTAATGTTCTGCCAAGACAAAATCGAGCAGGATGGTGAGAAACTAAAACACCTTCTTTCCCTGCCCGCCACTGCTTCCTCTGCTCCGCTTTCCTCCTTCATTCGCAGCTCCTCTATCTGCTCCCTGGTCAGTGGTGCCTTTCTTAAATACACTTTTCCCCTGGTGCTGCCATTTTGTCCGATGCACCCAGCCCTGCTTGGCGAGGTGGCGGCTGGAACCAGCTGAAACCGGCTGTGACCGCTCCTCATGGAGGCTGCCCTCTGGGCCCCTGGTAATTCATCATCTTCCCATTACGGAGTTTTTCATTAAATGTTCCCCATTTTAAACATCTCATGCACAGTAAATGAAATCTTTTAGAGCGTGATTTGAAAACAGCGAAAGTAAGTTGATGGTGAGCAAAAAAAAAAAGAGACCAAGCCTCTGTATTTACTTGTTCTTGCTTAATCACATGTTGACAAAAGTGTGGGATGGAAAGCATATTTTCAGGTAGTTTTGGACATTGGGAAGGCAACCAGAGAATATTCTTGAGAGAGGGTAGAAAGATTTTCCTCAGTTTTGGAAGGAAAAGAAATGGTGTTAAATTGTGCCTTGAGTGTCACTGTCTTGTGAGTAATGGAACCTACAGTGCAGAAGAAAGTATCACCTGTGAATTGACCAAAGCAGTAATAATCACACATAAATATTTCAGATAACTATTAAGATTTCAATATTCAACATATGAAATTCTATTGAGAAGCTCTACTTTTATCTTAGGGTGATGCAAAATATTGAGAAGGTTTCCTCCAGGTCTTCTTGCCTGTTTGGTGCTTTGCCCAGGAAAAGAAAAGAGATGAGATATTCTGTTGACATTTCTTTACAGAAAAAAACTAGGGCACTATGACCAACAGATTAATAGTTGTAGATAGAAGTTATTGATAGGACACAGTCAAATTTTGAAGCTAAATGCCTAAATGCCAGAGATCATACGGCTTCTGGGACCCTGCTTAGCCTCAACAAGGCTCTGGCAGTATTGGTTATTTCTCTAGAAGAAAAGGATATTGGGGGACTTATGTGGTGAAAAAAAGCCCAAACTTTCTACTCTGCAAACATTAACTACCTGGAGTTATGAATGCAGCAAAATGGTTATTTCCTGAACTAACCTAAGTCCTAAGTAATGGGCAATAAATTAATTATTAATTGTTAGCTCCTAGAAGTGGACTTCCCTTCTACTGAAAACACTGACACCACTGGCTGAAACACAGTAAGACTCAAAAAGTTCTACCTTGAAATAACTGCAGTTATCAAAATAATAACAGTATTCCTAGTATCCCAAATGCTGCACAAAAAAGTTATGGCCTGTCATTTCTTCTTTGAGTAGATCTTAATATGGATTTATTATGGGAGGTAGTGAGATTTCTTTTCTCAGCTTTGGAAAGTTGGATGTAGAATGGACAGAAGTTTCTTTACTGAATACCACAAGGTATAGGTCAGGCTACTGCTTGATATCCCAGTCTTAGATGGGAAGGGCTGAAGGATAACAGAAAACAAGACGATGCTTTTGGCCAGATGCACGGGGTGCAATGGAAAAGCATGTGTAAAAATGTGTTGTCGTTCCAAAATGAGTGTAAGGTTGTTAACATTCTCCTATCACCATCAGAAAGCTCTAGCATGTTTATTTCTAGACAGAAGACAAAATGCTTCTGTTTTCACACTGAAATTCGTGATTCTTCCATTTTGTGTCTAAAGGCAAAACAGGAGAACTGAGCCCCAGCCATGTTAATTTCTTTGTGAGATTGTGCAGTGGATTACTTTTCTATGCTGAGATATTGAAAAATTCAATATTACTGTGAAAAAGTAATCTTATATAAAAAATCAGTCTGTCATTGATCATTCTTCTCTCTGATACCAAGTTGAGTATAAACAACATAATCTTTATATGCAAATTTCAATGTACATATTTTATATTGATCTATATGCTAATCAAAACTCATTTGCATTATATGTTTCAAATTAAATGTATACATTAAATGAACTTTAGTCATGCACCTCTATGTATTTGCATATAAGTTATAGTGGAGAAGGTGATGATTTTGAAAGAAAAGATATCTGGAGAAGTTTCTTTTTTGCTTATTGTTATCAGGACATGTAATTAACATCAAGCATTGGCATTTATGTTTCTTTTATTAAGGGAAAATAGTTTAGTATAAAAGATTTCGAAACAATTAGATAATTTTCAAAAATTTATGGATAAATCACTAAAAAACCTTGTGGTGTGCCCATGATATGGGGCTGCTTTCATGCTTCAGACTTTATCCTACATGATGGAGGCTGTGTTATCCTGAAGAATTTTTTTATCCGCATAAGGAAGAGCACATTATACGTTGGTGGTACAACGTTCTTTGAATTTCCCCTGTCCCTCAGAAGTAGCGTTAGAGGAAGTTTTTTGTCACCTAGAGCAAGACAGCACCTAAGTTTAATCATACTTTAAAATGCCTAAACACCAATTTCAGAGGCAAAAATACCTCAGATTTTATAACAGTATAATTTGATTCAGGAATCTGGTTATCTGGTCAGAAGAAAATGTTACGACTTGGGAAGGACAGAATGTACTTAAGATGTTGAAATCCTCATAAATAAGCTCTTTCTTTCATGATGTTAGTTTTATACAGAAGATCTGTGATGATCATGTATTAATAATGAAGAGTAAACAGATGTTCTGCAAAGTGGAGTTCATGAGAAATGTTAGATTTGTTTAAGGAAAGAAAACAGGGTTACATCCTCATCTAATATAAATCATTATAGCTCCGTGGAGAACAGTAATATAGATGCTGAAAAATATTTCTGTATACATGGAGGTACTTTTAGCATACAGCAGAATAGCAATAGCACTGGATTATCAAAATACAACATTATTTAATAAAGCTAGAATTATTTTTACATAATGAGATTGTAAAGTATTTAGAATATAATAGAATGGCCTAAGCTGGAAGGGACCTTAGAGATCATTGGGGACCAAACGGGGATTGAACCCGGGACCTTGGTGTTATCAGCACCACGCTCAAATTGGCTGAGCTAATTGGCCGCCTTATTTAGTTATGTGTCTTTTTATTATTTGGTGTGCTTTACTTTTTAATTAACTTCTTCTGGTATGGGTGAAAAGGAGAGCCAGGGAAGTTAATTTTGAAGTCAACATTATTTGATAATTTGAAGTAATTGTTTAGCATTTGGTACTGGCTTGCTTTGACTTATTTATTCCTTTTTAAGTAATTGTATTTAAAGCTCATAGAGTGTGATCCTTATATATTGTACTGAGCAATCCTTTCCTTCCTGGTAGTAAGAGACAACTTGGAAGTCTTTGGTTTGGCCCTGCTTAATGTAAGGTTGAATTTGTTAATGGTACGTTTAGACTGAAAGTTTGTATTTCTGCACTTCTTACTTTTATCTGGCAATGTATTTTAACATACATAGCTTGGCATCATTGCCACCCTATTGTCCTCTAGCTGTGTCGGCTGCCATTTATTAGTTGTTGGAAAAAAATGCAATTCCTGTAATGACTGAATAAAGAAAGCCCTACAGCTACTTTCAGCCCATCTCAATATAATAATTTTGGCTAAAATACAAGATAAATTGATGCTGATTGAATTTAACAATGACTGTACAAGACCAACTCTGCAAGGACAGAATGACTATGCAAAAGAGCATAGTACCACCACTGCTGTGGCTGACTTTATGGGGATGTTTTATGTATGGTGCATAGAGCTGCAAGTACGCTTATATTAATGGAGCTGGGCATGACCTAAAATGTACTCTTACTTATTATGTTAGATCGGAAAGAGCAAATTTTGGTCAAAGTGTCCCAATCAGTCAAAGCCCTGCTTAATTGTTTGCCTGGTGAAATCTGAGAGACACAGAAAATTATATTTTTGCCATGTCCCCACTCTTCAACTGTGTTGGATATGCATGAGATATATCGCATTTACCTGCTTGGAGTGTTAAAAAGATTACTCCCTTTGTATAAAGAATGAAAAATACTACTTTTTCTTGATAGTGTGATAAGTTTTGTGCTTGAAGATAGAAATGGTATAATTTTTACACAAATTATTTTAGTACAATTTATGAACTTATAGCCTTTAAACATAGTAATTTAATCATGTTAGTATTACACAGGATTTTGAATGCAGCCTTCTTAAACTTGGGGGCTGGGCAGTGCATAATATATATTTCTATTAGAGTGCAAGTGTGTATTCTTGTCTGCTCTTTTCACACACCCTTGAATTTAGGAGTGGGATAACATTATAGCATCATGTTCTGGTTAATTGTAAACATCCCAGGAGCAAAAGTAAAACAGCAGGTTGCTGTGGCTTTACTGTGAAGTACAGTATAATTTAAAATATTATTTAGATAAAGATACTTCAAATTCCCTGTGTTGTCACTGAAGTCCGGATACCTGGAGAGGCTACTTTCAGCACAAACACAGACTTGGACATGGAGGAGAGTTAAAGTGGGGAGTGTGTGTGAGAAAGAAAGGGAAAAAAAAATAACAATGAAAATAAAGTGTCTCCATAGATATCTGTGGTAACAATTTTAAAAGTGGCCTTTATCTAGATGTGCTCGGGACCTTCTGTATGGTTTGGGGAAGAATTCTCAGGCTAAACTAGCTGATGGGTATGGAGTGCCTCTGCTAGTCTTTCTGCCTTTCTGTTTGCACTTCAAGTCAGTTAATGTATTTTATTTTCTGCTAACGCACACAAATCTCTGTCTTGCATCCATATGCAGCAGGTTCATTTTTAATTTGCTTCTGTCACCTACTCTGTATCTTGGCTAGTATGCATTAAACTTTCCACCTATACATAACTAGATGAAATCAAATTTTGCAACTCTTGATTTTATCTTAATTTAAAGCTTTTTGGTTTTGGAGTTTTTTTAAATCATGTTTTTTGGTAAATAAAGTTGACCAATCTGTAAAAAAACTCCATTTGTTATGAAATGTGCATGGTGAATAAGTATGCTTCCGCTAGATGTGTTCCTGTTGGACTGAGATCCGTGTATTCGTGGTTGCTTGTTGTGATCAGGTCACAATTGTTTAGATCCCCAGTGGGTGCAGGATTAGAGAGTAAAATTAAATGACAATTCAGATAAGCAGTTGTTCATCATCCATTAGTGTGTGTCGTCTTTTTCTTTTCTTTTGAAGGACAAAAGCAATTCTCTATAAACAACACATTAAAATATTGAAGAAAATGTGACTTAAATTCTGGTGGACTGAATCATTTTCAACATAGAAATCAGCAACAGGGCAGTGGCAATTTATGTCAGCTGAAGAGTCTTTTCAGAGGAATCCGTCTGGGCAAAGAATTAGCATTTGTTAACTTGCACGTAGATGCAAAAATCTTTACCTAACTTCTATCTGCTAATAATGTTGTCTCCCTGAAACACCAGAGCAGTACTGATCCTATGAAATATATGACATATTGAGGTAAAGAGGAAGGTTTGTGTGGATTGATTTCTGTGATCAGACAAGACAATAGTTTCAATTCTCTTCCTGTTGTTCTCCCCCAAAATAAATATACATATTAGCTTGAATGAAATAAATTGTCATTCATAGCTATTCCTAAACTGCACCGAGGGAATGTATTCTAAGTGATTCTCCAAACTTTCAGGACAAGGTCATTCTCTACCAAGTCTGTATTAAAATGCAATGGTGGCCAGTTGTGCTGTTTGTGACTCGTGTGCCTCGATGTATAAATTATGAGCTACTGCTGGCAAAGTGCTCCCTCACACTCAGACTTGTAGTAAAGTTCCCCCTTCCTGATGGCTGCTTGAGTTCTGGCTCCCCATCCGTAGAAGACCCATTATAAGCATTCTTTCCCATTATATACACTAACGCACAGTGTTAAACGCTTTTGCTCCTTAACAGAGAATGCCTGTGTCTGCACCCCTTTAGCAAAGTCAATGCTAAATAACCCACACCATCTATATCTTCAAAATGTAATGAATTAGCTTGTATCACTAGTAACTGCGTTGCACATCCAAACATAGGTTGACTTTTTTGAGGGTGCTGTAATTGGGTTAGCAAACTTCAGGCTTGTTAATTTGCCACTGTAATTGGGTTACTAAACAATTCATGATGCTCTTGATAGCTTAAGTATGAGGGAATGATAAATGGCTTTTTATGAATGGTTAAAGAATAGTTGACCCTGCTTTGGGCAGGAGGTTGGACTAGATGACCTGCTGAGGTCCCTTTGAACCTGAATTATTCTATGAATCTATGAAAAATTATTAGCATACATTTCCAAATGCTGTGGGCAGATCTTCACCTAGCATGATTCAGAAGACTTCTTCAGAAACAATCAGCCCAGGTCACTTCACACTTACCCTGAATTTTTATGTCACTAATGACTTTTGTTTTAACTAGCAAATTTTAATTGTCGTACTGTGTCCTGATGCATATGCCTTTCACCCAAGACCTTAAATTATTTTATAAATATTAGTTATACCTCAGGATTCTTTGCAATATTATAAAGTACCATAGGTTCCCATTGTAAAATAATCAGTGGCACAGCTAGGAAAAGAATCCAGGAGACCTAAACCTTGATTTCCAGATATAATCAGTTAACTACACTTTCTCAACACCAATCGTTTTGCTGATTTGCTTTGCCTCCAGATATGTATGCTACTCACAGCATTCCCTGTAAGTACTAATCTTCATTCAAAATTTGTATTAGATGTATATTGATTAAAAAAAAAGAAAATAAAAAAAGACAGGCATGGAAACTTTTCCAAATGTGAAAATTATATAAGTCTGTTATGCACTATGACATTGAGTATAGTACTTAATGACATGCAACATTGGCATATGTGAAAGCTCTGGGAAAAAATATGCAGAAGAGCAAAGACATACTCCTTACATTCTGCTTGTGCTAGTTTTGTATTTTCTGTCTCAAAATTGTCATTGCAGGCTAAGAAAGAGCCTTTGATGTTTAATACACACAGTGTGTCACAAGAACAGCCCGAGGAAGAAGATGCAAAGGCAAGGGAAGAAAGATCATTCTGTTTGCCCTTTGCATTCATCAGCATCTTTGTCTTGTTCTGTCTGCCAGCAAAAGTTATGAGTAAAACAGCATCAAGA
The DNA here is from genome assembly GCF_000703405.1 of Apaloderma vittatum. NCBI lineage: Eukaryota > Metazoa > Chordata > Aves > Trogoniformes > Trogonidae > Apaloderma > Apaloderma vittatum. The sequence continues at coordinate 13,436 of NW_009704215.1, forward strand.
TAAAACAAAGCTTTTGTGAGTCCAGCTGTCATCCCAAACCAGTACCACCTCCTGCAAATTTTTATGTGTTTTCGGTAACTCATCTATTTGAACACCTTGTTAGGAGCAGCTGAGTGATCCAGACGGCTTTTATGTCGCCTTACAACTACTTACAATTCAGCCCTAATTTTTACCCTTTTGAGTCTGAAAAAGTTAAAGCTTACTAAGCATGGGAAATGGAGTAAGGATTTTTTAGACTGCTAGTAATTTGTTACCTTGGTTCTTAATAATGTGGGCTTTTGGCTATTATTCTCGTCTTTGACTAAGTTCACACTATGGCTGACTCCCAAACCAGATGTAAGGGTACTTTTGTCCTCATCACTCCTACAGCAAAGTGAACACTACAGAGTGTCTCTACATCCCTTTATCATAATGATTATTTCTGGTCTTTTGGGGGTGAATTTTTTTTGTTTGGTTTTAGTATAGGCTAACTGAACTAAGGCAAAGCCTGTGTTAGAGTCTGCTGAAGTTGTGTTTTGAAGCAAGAGCACAAGGGTACATGTTATATGCCATGGGACTTAGTATAAGAATGTATGAGAGTGTTTGAAGGCACAGAACTCACTGGGAAAGTGTTGGAAAAAATGTTCCAGGTGTGCAGGAGCAGGTCAAATGAGGTATAATCTTACCCACTCTGCTATGGGAAATAGTGGCTGAAAGAAAATTGCCTCAGAGTGAGCTAGTTGACTTGCTTGTAAAGATGGTTTGGAAGTGTGGAAAATTAGAGGGCCTGGACTCAGGAGCACAGTTCCATGATAACATAGGCATGACTGATAATGTAAGCTTGATAGCAGGCTGAAAATTCAAAAAGTTTTCCAAGCTCTGTTGAATGTGTCTTGAAAATTTAAATAGGGTAAATGTGTAGGATAGAAATAAATGCTGTGTTCTACCCAATGTTATGGCTCTTTTCGGAAGATATTAGAGAAAAGAAAGGAAAGGGAGCTTTTCTGGACTCCCTTTGCCAATATGGTGCATTATATAGAGTAGGAGGAAAAAAATAGGGAGGGGGAAAAAAACCTGACAGTACATTTTTCCTATATGAAAAATATATGCAGAATAGTCTCCTGTCACACCTTATTATATGAAAAGTTAAAACTGACCTGTTTTTCTGATCTGTCCTTAAAAAAAATGCACATGCCAAACACTGAAATTTGCTTCTATTGTGGGAAACTTAGCCCTTAATAGCTTACTTAAAATATTGTATTATTCTTCAAATAACTATTTGCTATTTGCTATTTAAAAGTAAATCCTGTGTCACTAGCTTGCTAAGAGCAAGCATTGCTTTCTGTTTCTCTCACAGTATCTCTGAAAATACCACTGCCTTAATTAATTATATTTCCACTAATTTCTTTATATTATGTTGTTGGGTCTTGTTGCTTAGAAATCTTGGGAAAAGAAAACAGTAAAAATAATAAAAAGTTTTCTTCACTTCTTTCTAACTCAAGCTAAAGGACATGTGAGAATGTGGCATACCTTTAAAATCTCATTTGGTTGGTTTTCTTTTTCTGTTTTTTTTTTCTAGGTTTTAATGGTTTGTAAAGACTTAAGTATTTAGTAATAGAAATTGGCCTAATTTTAATGAAATATACTCTTTATTTCAACAATAATTACGAAATTTTCACTATAATAACAATTTTCTTAGTTGTAAATATTGTTTCATACTTCCTATTTGCTTTTGTTGAAGTCTTAGAAAGTTAACTTTTACATTTAGTTCCACTGTTAAAATGTTACAAATTGCGCAGATGTTTCTGTGAGGAGATGGGAAAGGAGAGGTAGAAGTTTGAAAAACATAATTTGCATTGTTATGTAGAAATATGCATTTTCCAAAACGTTGTTTATTTTTCTTTCCTAGGGAATTAAATATGTCTGTTCCATTGAGAGCACTCGTCAACTTAAAGCTCTTAAAGTTTTGCAGTCAAGTAATTAACAAGAGACTTGGATACTGTCATCTATGTTAACAGTTTTATGATGAACGTTACTTGGTGTAAAATTACCTTGCACCATTCATATTCGCATCACTGCTGCAGGAATTTATCCATTTTACAACTGAAAAAAGTGAGCATGCCTTGCTCCTTGTAGAACAGAACAGTATTTGTAATAATGTGCAAATTTTCCATAACTGTTAAAATCGCAGCAGCTGAGCTCATCTTCTATCCGATGGATGATATTTGGTAGAAAGGCCTCTCTGGGGGCACCTCCCTGCTATAACTTACGTCCAACTCCTATTCAGAAAGTAAGAGATCATTTAAAAAGCGGGTGTAGCTGCATGAAGAGAGGATGGAAACACACTGGTCAAATGACACACACCAGTTTTTCATTAAGTTCCTGTAAAGCAATTTCTGCTTTGTAGGTATAATGGAGGAGAAGCCATTGGGATATAAGGCTGAGGGTTTTTTTGTGGTGACTTTTCTGTGAGGACACAGTTTCTGCTGGCACAGAAGGGAGGAATGTGTTATGTGCATATATCTCCGAGTCAGCTCATTTATATGAGTATCATCACAACTTATTTATGGTAAGTGAGTTTTATTCCCTGATGCTATTTATTTCACTGTCTGAGAGATAAGTCCTTTGGTGAAGACTGCAGAGTGAGGTAAATCCTGGGGAAAAGAACAATGAGGTATCTCTGAGCCTCAGTTCAGTATATGAACACCCCTTTTTTTTTTTTTTTTTAGCAAAAGAGTTTATACTACCAATGTTGTGTACATATGAATAAAAATGAAAGCCGTGCCAAAAGTGCTAACTATTATATTAGCATGTATTAAGCAGATGCTTAACTGTGTTGTACATGCTTAGAGGTATTTGGGTCTGAGTCAAAACAGTTTATTGAAAGGAATTGATTGATACCTAGCTTACTGACCTCTTTGCTGCAGAATGTGAACTTAGTTGTTATATAATTTCATCTCTAGTTGTACCATTATTTTTGAAGCCAAAATAAGAGTTTGTGGGACAGTGGCTTTTGACTTTATGCCAAGGGCATGTAAAACACTCAAGCTATCACTCTGATCTGCATGACTAAGTAATGTATTGGTGGAATCTGAGCACTTTGGTAAATGGCACAACTGGTGTTTAAATTAGTAGGAGTAGGGAGGCAGTTTCACAAAAGATGCATTTGGCCTTGGCACACCGGAATGGTATATAAGCCAAGCGTATTTACTTTGTCCTGCTACTACTTCCTTTGCCTTCTCTGATGGTGCTAGAAACACTGTTCAGATGCCAGATATGCCATTTGTGCCCATCCTCTGACTTCTTTACCTCAGCTGTGTAATGAATATCACTACCTAGACTACAGCTGAATTAAGTTCTTACAGGAGTTTAAATCCCTTAAGGCTATTTTGGCTCGGCTTGTTTTTTTTGCCTTTTATAAATGACATAAGAAAGGACCGCTCCTGTTTTGGTCATTTGGCCTTCCAACTGAATATATACACTTTACCTGTATCTTTTTTTTTTTCAAGATTATATTTTTTTAAGGCAAGAGTAACTTCTCTGTTTCTCTTTATATAAGTCATGGTCATCCAAATGAGTCAGTTCGGTACAGCTTTCAAACCTCAGGCCAGTGTTTTAAGTTTCTGAGGTAGTGGTCTTATCTGAACCTGGTCTTGCAGGGGCAGGTAAAGCAATGCTAGGAACATGCTTTAGGGTTCTGTCAACCCTCTTTCTGCATAGCTCATCTCATTGATCACAAAGTGTTTATGATTCCCTAAAGACATAGAGAAGAAAACCTAGTCCTCTTCCCATGGGATATAATGCTTCCTTTCTTCTGAAGTGGATCTAAAAAACCAAGTAGACAGAATTTGCTATCAAATGCCTGTTCTTAGAGCTGCTTGGTTAGCATACTACCTCAGTTTAATGAAACATTTTGGTTAGGAAAAATGTTGACCATAAATTCATTTCTGTCTGCCTTCAGTTTTCTATATGAATTTTGCAAAATAAAGAAGTTTGGAGGAGAGTTCCAGCTGGATGAAGAGTTGAGCTAAATTAAATGAGATTTTATGTACTGTTGTTGCTGATCTTAGTACAGACAGGTTAGTTTTTTACTAGGAGCTGCCTTGAATGTAACATGTAGCATCTTCTGAGAACAAAAAGCATGTTCTCATCTGACTGGGACTTTCAAACACCACTTTCAGAACTCAATTGTAGTTTTGCCTATATTTGCTCTCTCTCTGTTTTCTCCTGTTATCTGATCTTCCTTTTCTTTTTTTCTGTCTTTTTTTCTTCCAAATGCATTGTAGAGAAGAAAAGTCACAATTATATATGTATCAGGTGATTATCAGAATGATTTTTCCGTTTAATGCAAAATTTGTTCTTGGTAGCAGTGTTGGGCATTGGATTGCATTTTTATAAAGTTTAGCGGAAAACAGTTTTCTTCATTATTTGCCCAGCAGAAGTGTGGGCAACAAATACCATGTAGAAAAAGGTAGTTCTCATAGTTGCTGCAGGAGACCTCTGGGGAAGCTTTTCTGAGTAGCACCCCTGACTAGAAAGTAACTGGGCCTAACTAATATATAACCAAGCACATTGCCCTAGAGTGAACGTGAGGCTTTTATTCTCACTTTGACCTCCTTTTGCATCTACTTCAGCAGTGTTTAAGCAACTATCTAATTTTAAGTGCATGAACAGTCCAATTGATTTCACATGCTGAAGTGCCTTAAACTCTAGGGCAACGTGTTTTGCCTTTTATTCTTTGAGAAAAGGAACACTGGTGTTTGGGGCAGCAAAAGATTTCTTTTCTAAGGAATTAGGGGCATTCCTTCCAGGAGAATACTTGTATGTATTACATACTCATATACGTTACATTTGTTGCCTTAAAGTTAGAGTTGTTAGTAGCAAGTAGGGTTTTTTGCTGTTAGATAAGGTAGTATTTTATGGAAGTAATTCAGGAATAATTATTTATTTTTCTCTTTTTAAAATTTTTGTTTTCACCAAGTAAATATGGTGATATTTTGACATCTTTTAGGGTTCTGCCAGGAATATGCTGTATTTTGATTTCTGATGGGAATAGTGTTCATCAAGTATCAGAGAAGATGTTTTTGGGGTTTAGGTGTGCTTGTGGTTTTTTAGTGGTTGTTTTGGTTATGGGATGAGAAGATCCCTTGGATGATTCCTTGAAAAATACGAATCTTTTAGGAAAGTTGGAATAAGAGGGGTATTTGAAGTAAACAGGACTATCACAATATGCAAAATCAGTGTATTTGTATGTTTGTGGAGGGGTATGTTTTGTATTTTGCTGCAGGGAAACCCATATCAGAACAAGGCATTCATTTATATTGCTGTGAACCTTATTGTTTTGCTTTCAGTGATAAATTACAGGTTGCATATAGAGTATTTTTTTCTTTGTCATTGTGTAAATTACTAACTTTAAAAGCACTGGAAAAAAAAACCAAGTGATTTGGTATATTTCAGGAGTAACTCATGTTAGGGCTAATTAAAGTTTGAAAACAACTTTGGTATTTTTGCATTTGAATAACAGAAAGTGTATTATCTTTCTACAGAATATCCGCGTATGTCCTCTGGGGAATTCTGTGGATATAGCGTTGACTTGTGCAATACTGGAAGCAGCTTTAGAAAAATCACTGTTGTAGGAGTTGAAGCTAAGTATTAGAAATAGGGGAAAAACAGTTTTAGTTAAAATATATTTCAAACTTTACTTCCTGTCTTTTCATTCCAGTCTGTTTCTACCTGCATAGCCCATGAAAAAGTCATAGTTTGGGGTGAAATAAGAGAATGTAAATAAATATTTTTCTTTTTTTAGTTTACTTTTTTTCAGTTTAGTTTTACTGGCCTTTCAAGTAGATGTATTTTTGTGTTAAACTGTTTATGTCTTGAGAGTGACCAAGCTATGTAACACTGAGAGCAGGAAATTTAACCTGCTGCTTGTATTTGCTGGTGATTCAGATATTTCTATTCTTCATACAACATTAATGATGCTTTTTGCTAAGTTGCCTCTCCAAACTAAATAATGCCAGAGGAATGAGCAACTTTCTTCCCGTATTTCCATGATAGCATAGTCAGATACATTAGCTCCCAAATAGGCTTTTCAGAAATTTAAAAAGACTGCTTCATTTAGTAGCACAAAGGATATATAAATAATCATGCAGAGATTATTTTCTTGCTGTACTTTCTAAGGAGCTTCTGTGTATCTCTCTGGTTTTGGGATGTAAAATTGCAGAATCACGCAGGTCGGAAGAGAAAGATCTCGGGAGGTCTGTAGTTCAGAGCAGAGTCAGCATTAAATTCATGCCATGTTGTCCAGGGCTCTGAAGTCTCTGAGGACAGACCTTCCACAGCTTCTCTGGGTGCTTTGTTGCCCTCACGGTGAAACTCTGTTTATGGCCGCCTATTTATGGCTGTTGTCTTTCAACCTTTCACAGTGCGCCACCCTGAATAACCTGGCTCTGTTTTCTCAGCAGACTCCTTGAAGGTACTGGAAGACTGCCATTAAGATCCTGGGAGCCTTTTATTTTTAAGGCTGAGCAAATCCTGTTTTCCCCAGCCCCTGGCCGTCTTGGTGGCTCTCCAGTGGATTAGCTCAAGTTCACCATACCCTGTCTTGCTATAGCCTAGCAGGCCATCAGCCTTTGTTTATTCCAGCATCTAGTGCTGACTCATCTTTAGCCAGACAGCCACAAGGACCCTGGATCCTTATCAGCAAAGCTCCAAACCAGGCGCTTCAACCCAGCATTGCCAGTGGAAAGAGTCAGTCTGTCCCAGGTGTAGGACTTTACTTTGCCTTTGTTGGATTTCCTGAGGTTCCTTGTGCAATATTTACTTGTATAACAGCAGCTTATTGTTTAATTAATTTGTAATTTGTTGTACAGTGTGTCTTACAACCTATTTCCACAAACAAAAAAGCCCATAGACAGGAAAAGTCTAAAGAAGTTATTAATTTCCTTCTATCTGCTTGAGGCAGAATTACGATGCTATTGTATGATGATGCTGAGACATACCACACATCTATTTTAAAAAAAATCTTCATATACTAGTATGAGTTAACTGTAAAAGCATATTTTTTACAATACTGCATATTAAGTATTATCACTCTGCGAGGAGAGAAACAATGTCTTAGAGAAGACATTCACTTGCAAATCAGGAGACTTGTACCTTGTTACGGGTCTATTATCTACCTTTAGCAGAGATTCTGTTTGTATTTACCATTTTTGGTCTTTTCTTTTTCCACCAAGTTGTCAGGGCACGACATTCTGCCTGCCACCTCTAGTCAACAAGTAGTTCTTGCTTCTTCTGGCATCTTCTTGCTCTAAAACTTAACATTGTACTTTGAAGGTTTAACACTTATGTCCTTCAATGACTTACAAGTTGGAGTATGGGGTAACACGGAAAAATAAATGGCTTTACCTGAGGTGAAAGAAAACACCTTTATGCAGGTCATGGTTATACTGAAATTTAGAATACCAGTGGAAGAATCAGTTTTGGTTTTTTTTAGTTGACACTGTAGGACACTCTCTTAAGCAACATCTAGAAAAGGTGGTTTCCACTGTGAATAAAAACTTAATTTCCTGTACAGCTGGTGCTTTTAGGTCATTCATACTGAGTACCATTTTTAACCAGGTTCTACAAATAATGCAATTTTTGTCGAATTTCCATTTGACTTCAGCAGTCATTAGCATGACCAATTTTTTTTTGTTTGACTTTTTTATTTCCTGTTTGAAAGAATGTCAGAGATGCTACGTAATCCCTGTAGTAATTAATATCTCTTGAAGTGCTAGAGGTTTTTTTACAGAAATAGTGCCCAAATTTCCTTGCACATTTGGAAATCTTAGTACTACTGCGTGTAACTAGTCCTTTTTGCCTTCTGTCATTAATGGAGATGTACAGACATGGTACAAGGTACTTGTGACAGATTCTGTCCTACTGCAAGATTTACAGTATCTGATCTGCATTGCAAAAGATTGTCAATAAGTCTTAGTTTAGTCACCTTTTAGCTTATAGTGGTGGGAAAGGTTATAAAAATACTCCTTCAGGAATAGGTTAGTTTATGCAGAACTTAATCTGAGTGTCACCCTTGCTTTAGCTCTGGGTATGAACTATTCAGCCAGGAGTTCCTCTCTGATGTTCACGGAACTACTCACTGCTAATGTGTTGGACTCTGAAGTCACTTACTCAGAAAATGAGTGCTACTCTTTTTGAAAGAGAAAATACTACCTGTAAGGGCTGAAGTGCTTGGTTTTCTTAGTGTAACCTGATTTCTGATTATTTGTTCCTATTCAATCTAAAGTTGTTTCTTTTTTTATTATTTCATAAAGCACTTTTAAATCTGCTCAGGAGGAGGGGAGGTATTTTCAAATGGACTCATAAAGGATTATGGTTGGACTCAATTTTGAGGTCAGGAGTTAATTCACAAACCTTAGAGCTCACAATAACTGTCACCTGTAAGCCAGTATATCTAAATTGACTTTATTTGGTTTACAGGACAGTCTTTTTCTGAGAGCTTTAAAATGTTGTGTGTTATTCACTCTACCAACACTGTACTGACTCAGCAGTATTGCCCTATTTACACAGTGGGCAATTCCAATTCATTATCCTGTGGCGGTTTGACCCTGGTTGGATACTAGGTGCCCACCACAGCTGCTCTATTGCTCCCCTCCTCAACTGGACAGCGGAGAGAAAATATAATGGAAGACTCAGGGGTTGAGATAAGGACAGGAAGATCACTCAGCGATTAGTGTCATGAGAAAAACAGACTCAACTTGGGAAAATTAGTTTAATTTATTACCAGTCAAATCAGAGAAGGACTATGACAAATAAACCCAGATTTTAAAAACACCTTCTCCCCACCTCTCCCTTCTTCCCAGTTTTAACTTTACTCCCAATTTCTCTACCTCCTCCCCGTGAGTGGTGGAGGAGGATGGGGAATCGAGGTTGTGGTCATGGTGTCTCGGCCCCTTCCTCCTTAGCGGGAGGACTCCTCACACTTCTGCCCAGCTTCAGCAGGGGGTCCCTGCCATGGGAGACAGTCCTCCACAAACTTCTCCAACCTGAGTCCTTTCCATGAGCTACAGTTCTTTGTGAACTACTCCAACATGAGTCCTTTTCCATGGGGTACTGTTCTTCAGGAGCAGACTGCTCTAGCATGGGCACCCCTACAGGGTCACTGAAGTCCTGCCAGCAAACCTGCTCCAGTGTCAGCTCCTCTCTCCATGGGCCCACAGGTCCTGCAAGGAGCCTGCTCCAGTGTGAGCTTCCCATGGGGTCACAGCCTCCTTTGGACATAGAATCAATCATAAAGGTTGGAAAGGACCTTAAGATCATCAAGTCCAACCTACAGCGCTACACCACTGTAACACTAAACCATCTCCTGAAGAGCCACATCCAACCTGCTTCAGCATGGGGCTCTCCACAGGCTGGAGGTGGACACCTGCACCACTGTCAGCCTCTGTGGGCTAGAGAGGGACAGCCTGCCTCACCATGGTCTTCATCACAGGCTTCAGGGGAATCTCTGCTCTGGCACCTGGACACCTCCTCCCCACCCTTCTTGCCTGACCTTGGTGTATGCAGAGTTTTTCTCACATAGGCTGGCTGCAATTGCACAGTAACTTTCTTTCCTTCTTACATATGTTACTAGAGAGCTGCTACCACCAGGGCCAGTTGGCTCAGCTTTTGGCAGGTCAGTCTTTGGAGCTGGCTGGTGTTGGCTCTATCAGACATAAAGGAAGCTTCTAGCACCTTCTCACAGAGGCCACCCCTGTAGCCCCTCCGCTACCAAAACCTTGCCACACAAACCCAATGTGTATCTGTAATAAATTTATATTTATGCTCTTCTTTTTAGCTAGATATTTTGGTACATATTAGCATTTACAAAGTAAAAGGTTTATTTTTGACAGATTGGAAAATGTGTGCCATTTCTTAGTACTTTTGTCCTCTACTTCTCCATGTCTGACTGCAGATTATTATTTTCTAAAAGCAAGTAGGCCTCTTTGTTTTGAAAAGGGAGACAACAATATACATAACATCAACTGATGTCACTAAAACAAAATATAATTGATTTCAGTATATGGCAGCTTGGGAAGGAGGAAATGCTGTGTCTCTATTCCATTCCAGCAGGTGGGCATTCCATTTCTGGGCGTGTATACTAATGCTGAGTACACGTGGGTTTTTGGGTGGTCTTTTTGTTTTGTTTTCCATACTCCACAATTCGCTTGTCATGTTTCAGGGCTTGTTCTAGTTATAGGACGTTTCAATGCTTGTTTATATCCCTGTATACATGTTGTATTTAATTAACCTCTTTAACTGCTTTGAACCAGTTTCTGGCTTGTAGAAGAATCAACTGCTTTTTGAGAGAAAACAGTCAAACAGTGTCATTGTTGACAGTAAAAAAAGACTAAGAGCAGCCAAATGACTCAAAGCTAGGCTTGCCTTTTTAAAGGCCAACCAAGTACTTTGGTCAAAGGTAGAACCAGCTGATGCTCTCTCTTCTGTTAGAATTCACTGTTTCTCTTTAGATGGAAGGAAGAGTGATTGATTAACATCACGTATTTTCCTACTGAGGCAAGAAAAGGATGGCATTTTAGTTCTGTGAACACTGAGGCTCTGAGAGTGTTTAGTGCTTTTGATGTTTGTGCACATATGGAAGAATTTTACAAGGTATCCTAAGAAAATGAAGAGCATGCAGAAATCTGCAAGCAATGTTTGTAGACTATTAATCCTGCAGGCTTTAATTTTTAAATTACTCTTCTACAGCGTTGACCAGAAATGTGTAAAGATGAAGTTATTTTTTTCCACTGATTTCCAAGTATCACACACAAACTCAAAGAATGGTTGAGGTTATGAGGTGTGTCCTGAGGCTATCTAGTCCAATCCCCTGCTCAGAGCAGGGTCAACTAGAGCTGGTTGCTCAGGACCATGTCCAGTTGGGTTTTGAATATCACTAAGGCTGTAGGCTCCACTATCTCCCTGGGCAACCTGTGTGAGAGGCTTCAGCCACCCTCACAGTGAATAAGTGTTTTGTTATATTTAAATGAGGTTTCCTATATTTCAATTTGTGCACATTTCCTTTAGTTGGATATCACCGAGAAGGGTCTGGCTCTGTCTTTTTACTGCCCAACGTCAGGTATTTATACATATCCAGAAGATCCTACTGAGCCTTGTCTTGAGGTCCTAGGTTTCTTTGCTGCAAGGGCGTGTTGCTGGCTCGCGTTTTTCTTAACCACCAGGACTCCCAATTTTTCCTCCTTGGTTTCTTACACATTTTATACTCTGTTCTTGTACACTGGTCTTGCACAGCCATGTATTTCTGAACTGGGCAGGGAGCAGCACTGCAGTTGAATCCCAAATCCAAGCAGGAACTGAGGCTACTCAGCCCTGCAGGATGTGCTTGACATTTGGCACGACTGGGTCCTTAGAAAAGGACAGGTATACCAAACAAGAAAGCCTCAATAGGCTACTGCTAGCAGTGGCTGATTTTCTTTTTTTGAATTCCGGGTCAGGAAAACTTTTTCATTTATGCTTAAGGTATGCTAGAGGTTCCCCTTATGGCAGTAAGGACAGACTGGTGTTTTGTGATTGTGGATTTGCTTTGTTTTATTTTTTTTTCTCTTCAACAGAGAAATGATAAAAGGAAAGAAGCTTCATTTTGGTTCGTTTTTTGGGGGGTGCGCGTTTGTGTTTTTTTTTTTCTTTAACAGTGTTGTCCTAATAAAAGCTTGGGTTTTTTCAGGAACTTGTTAGCTGTTCAAGGTATCGTTTTTACTTATTTCTCCCAGAGCATTAAAGAACTCCTTGATTCTTTTTAAGCTGGAAGATGATCAGCTTTAAATTAAGTGAACCCCATAAAAATCTTCAAAACATATTCCTGTCAAATATGTATGTGTAGTTCATAGAGTATTGTACTTCTGTTTGACATGTGCTTCCACTTTGTCGTGGTTCTGAATTGGCTGCCATTATTACAAATATTGAGCTTGGGAAAACCTAATATAGAGGTTTGCTCAATTTACTACTATATTACACTAATGTGGAAAGGTCTAAATTTTTTTGCATAGAATCATCATAGAATGGCCTAGGCTGGAAGGGACCTTAAGAGATCATTTTAATCCAACCTTCCTGTCACCAGGGTCGCCACCTGTCGACTAGATCAAGCAACACATGGGGACTGAACAGTAATCAAACCCACAACCTTGGTGTTGCTAACGCCACAGTCAACTATCTGAGCTAACTGGCCCCCTAATACATCTTGACTTATAGATCTACATGCAGTTTGCTATACAAAATGGGAAATTTTGTATTTGGACATGAACTGTGAATTGAGAGGGCTGGTGAAGGAAGACGCTGTGGGAAGCCTGCATACTCTAGAACAAGAAAATCCATTAACATTGAAATGAAGAAATAATTCTAGAAATTCATGTCACAGAAGTCCCAATATTTTTCACTGCTCTTTATTTTACCATGGAAGTACCTCTTTTTGCTTGAGTAGTTATAATGCATACTTTTTCCCCTACAGAAAAATTTGCACAGTCAGAAGGAAAGTATAAGAAAGGAAATATATTTTGTTTGTTTGTTTGTTTTAGTTTACTGTTAGAACATGGTTACAACACTGGAGAAAATAGTCTTCTATTCTGATTTTATTTAATCAAATTAATTCCTTAAAATGTTATTCTAACATTTAATTTTTTGAAACTATTTTATTAGCATAATCCTTGTTTCAATGCATGTAACTTTCATAAATGTTTCTAAATTCTATCTATAAATTTCATACTAAAAGTAGGCCCTATATATATAAAAACCTGAAGATTTTACAGGAAGTGCAAAAGGCTGGGAGAGCTTTCAAGCACCAGTAAGAGTTTAGGGAAGCTGCTGTTTTGCAGGTTTTTTCACAATTGGATCTTGAAAGAATAATTAACCTAAATAACTTATTCTGTACTTTTCCCCTTTACTTAAGCTATCTTATGCAGATATTGATCAGATTTACACAGAGACTTAGATATACTTAATGTAACATGAAGTTAGAGTATTTTTTTTATTCAAGCATAGTAAGTTCTTTTTAAGTCAGGTTGGATTTTGCTCTAGTTTATTCAAGGACTTCACAAGGTATCACAGAAAATATCATGACACGGTTGGAATTGCACAAGCTGTTCAATCTCCATTTTAGGTTCTGTGAGAAAGACCAAGAAGATGCTTTTTCTTGAAGTCTAGCACTTTCTGTATTCAAACTATATTTTGTTTAGAAGTTTATTCAAACTATATTTTGTTTAGAAGTTTACTTGTGTTTTAGTTCTCGAATCCTGGGGATAACATGTTCAGTGTCTGAATCTGGTAAAAAAAAAGAAAAGAAAGAAAGAAACTTCCCCTTCTGCCTTAGCGTAAATAAAACTTTCCTCGTCCTTTACTGGGCTAGTGTCATTTTCATGCAGGAGAACAACTTTGGCATTTAATTAGCATTTTCTATGGAGTTCAGTCATCTGACCTCCATGCTTTTAGGACAGCATGAATGTATTGAAACATAGTGATTATAACTTCTGGAAGTTGAAAATTATTGGGAAATGGTCAATCAAATTAAATATTCTGAAACCGAAATTTGGATAAAGCTTCCCATGCTGTTACAATCTTTAGTGTTCTCTTGTTGTAGCTGCCAAGAGGAAAGAAAAGAAGTATGTTTTCATGCACACGGCATTAACTGAAATTCAAGCATATGGTGTCAAAAAGGTAAGATCTTGCTGAAAGTTCAGGTTTACTTACCAATGTAAATGAAAATACGGATATGTGAAGTGTCTGTAAAACTAGAATTTTATAAATTGTCTCATTATACATAGCGTGTCTGAAGAAATGGCAGAGATGAAGGTTTTCATCTGATGTATTTTACAAGACAGTGTTCTGAAACTGGATGATATATTTAAATTATTTTGGTAAATGACATTTCCGTTAGTATAGTGCTGTTTTCACTGAAAGCACGTCACACTGTGTTGATCATAAATCAAGAGAACAGTATTATTAAATGCAAGTGCTTAAAAATTTCAGTGTAATTGTTTACTTATTGAATATTTTATGTTTCATATTTGACTGTCTTAGATTATATTATGGCACTTTTAAACATAAAGTGGCTGGAGGATATCTCCTGCTTGCATAGAAGTCTTCCTTCTATTAAAGGAAGAAGATGGTTGTGGTATTAATAGAGGGCAACTGCTTTCTAGAGTTACACATTTAAAAAAAATAATCTGTGATTCTTTGTGTGTTTTGACTTAAATTTTATTAGCTGTATGGCTGTGATTGGATATCTTACTAAGGTTGTGCAACTTGATCAATTCTTTCCATTTCCCATCTTACTCCACATCTATGTTCCTGTTCTCAGCCTCCATTACGCCAGTCTGGCAAACCACTATTCCTCCTAAACAGCTGGTATATAGCTTTTACTTGAGCCGTAAATATGGCTGTCCAGATTTTAGTCTAACCCTTCATAAAGTATGTTCACCACTGCAGGAAGATGTAAGAGTTGAAATACAGATAGGGCTTTGGGTGTTTAAAAGATACAGGTGAGACTGGAAAGAGGAAGTATGGGTGACAAGTGATTTAGCTGCTTATCTCTTTTAATTAATATCTTGGTGGCATGCTGACTATATAATAAATCAGTGGTTTTTTGTAGGAAGGAGCTTTTCTACTTGCATGGAATTTTATGACTTTGTATAGCCTGTGGATTTAACAGACTGTTAAGTCTGCAGGTAAGGAAGATGCTGTAGGTACATGAGATGCAGGTGCAAAATGAGCGTTGTCATAAGGGTGCTGCTGATTGATTGTAATTGTGAAAATAAAGGGAAGTGACCATGACTCAAACAGTTATACGACAAACATTAAACCATATAATTTTCAGTGTTTCCTGTTCATATTTTGCTTGTAGACATTATAATGCAATTTAGTTTGCTGAAATGGGCGTTTCTCAAAGAACTCATTGTATATAGGTCATGGCAGACTGAAAGAGATGGAGAATGAAAGGTGGAGGTGACAGTAAAGCAATGAACATAGATCTCTGCTCAACATCATGTTGATGGAAATGCATGTTTAGAGAGCAAGTAAGGTTTTAAAATAATTGCAGGCAATTCATTTTTGTAATGTATGCTGCTTGTCAAATGGTATTTGAGCTATTTCAATAGTGTATTTTTTCTGTAGTTTGATAAAGCATTAAGTGATGATTTTAATCCTGACTGCCAAAATACAAAAGCAGCCTGTAATAGTTTTAAGCTAAGAGACTCTTCTCCATATTTGTTCACATTTGTCTCACTTAATAATGTCAACAATAGAATATATGAAGCATCAGTCATCCCTGAATGTGAATTTCTGGATACTCGGTTGTAGCAGGTTGTTTTAGTGTGTTATTAGATAGTAAAAAAAATCTGCAGCTTCTGAAGTGCAATTGATATATTCTTCCTGACTAACAGGCTAACAGAGTGTGTTATGATTCATATAGGAAAGGATAAACCTACATTTTAATATGCAAAAAATTCTAATTTAGATGAGTTTGCACAAGTTGTCAAAAACCCCCACAATGAAGAGTTAACAGTTCCTACTCATCTGCAATGAAGTCTATTCTAAAGACTTCATTAAAGAAGGAAACTACAGATGGCAAATTATGGTAACTGTGAAATAAGTTTCCTCAGGGGCACTTGGAAACCTTGTAGTTTTCATTTTCTATCAGGGAAAGTGATGGTCAGTGTCAACAAAATGCAATTTGGTGGTTTCTTTGCCTTTCTCTACAATTTCCTAGGCTTGGTTGTGGGATTTTTTTGGTTTAGGGTGGGTAGCTGCTGCTTGTTTGGGTTTTTTATTTATTTATTTATTTGGTAACTGATATGTTCTATACAATTGGATCCCTTCTCCAATAAAATTATTATATTTTTACAGCTATTATTTCAAAGGAAAATTATTTTCCAACTGGTTTACTGAAGTTCATCAGGAGAGGAGAAAATAGAGCCAGAGTGAAAGAAAAGGGGAAAAAAAAAACAATGACAAAACCAGTCCTGTACTAAAGCACTATATGAGATGAGAAGGCAGAGTTTGGTCATTTATTGTTTCTGGAATCTGACTAGTCTATTTCCCAATAGTTCCGTATATTAGTGTGGAATTTTACCTGTATGGAAATTGTGGTATGTCAAATTAGCGGTATTACTTCCTAGTGAAGTAGCTGATCAACAGAACTATGTATAGGTATAACTATACCTATACATAGTTCTGTTCATTTTGATCTCTAAGGACTTTATTGAGACCTTAACACATGAATCACACTGTACATCATGCCATGAAGCTTTTGAGCAATTTCACGTGAGAGAGGTCACTGGCTTGCAGACCTGCTCCTCTGGAACAGGTTTTTTCTGCTGCTGTGGGAGTGACCATCAAGCTGTGCACAATCAGCTGCAGAAACTCATGGGATTTGTGTCAGATTTCTGGTTGGGGATGCCAGTGGGTCTTAGGAACACCCCTCCATATCCATAGTTCAGAATGTTTGATTCATAGTGCTTCTCTGATTTACCCAGTACCCTCCACTCGGAGATCTTCTGAGGCCATTACGCAACACACTCATAGTATTGAGAAGGGGAAAAGAAAGATCTGACTGGTCCTTCTGTGGTTGGTGAAGGGTGGTTCCTTTTCTTCTGCTGCAGTGCCTCAAGGTGAGAGGACAATCTTCTTGTGTCCACGCTAAATACTTCTCTGAGAGGGGAAAAAGAACTTTGAAATGAAATAACAATTTGAGAAATCTTAATTAAAGCTGTTTTTTTTTCTTTTTAATTATGATTAGCTGCTGAAGGATGTCATAATGTAGATTAAAAAAAGGGGAACGTGTGGACTGTGTTTGAAACTTGAATGTAGCAGGAAGCAGAGCAGAAGTAAGGTTGAGAACACTGATGCAGAGAGAGGAACTCCTGTATCCTGAGGGCGTGATGTGAACTCTACTTGCTGACTAGCATAGATAGCCCAAAGTCAACAGGGCTGCATTGGAAACACCTCTCAAATGAAGTCTTTTAACTCAAAAGGCTGAACTCAATGTTGTATCGACAAAAAAGAGAGATGCTTTAGATCTCTTCATCTTGTGCATTAAAGCTGTGAGGTATTTACCCTATTAATGCAGACAGACAACTTACAAGCATATGGAAAATAACAGTAACTTTAAATAAAGAGAAATAATACATGTGGATTATACTTGTATAGACCATTTTGTAATGAGAAGAGATGAAACAACTGGAAGGAGTGAAATAAAGTAGTAGAAGTCCACATAAGTGAAGCTGACAATTTAGAACATTGTCTTCGGTACTCATTGGTCTTTAATTTAACACTTATTTGCAAGTGTGTTGCCACAATATTTTTGTCATGTCTTACAATTGAAACAAGGAAAATTTTGGAGAGGCTAGAAGCTATTACACACTTTAAAAATCTTTTGTTGAGTACAAGTAATTTCTATTACTTGTAATGGAAATGATAACTGAGGGATTGCTGTGGATTGTTTGCATTTACAATTTATTATTGTCTTCAAAAAATCTTAAAATGTGGCAAATATCTATAAATTCCAGTTATAAGTCATTAATTAGTAGCCATCTTAATTCAGTTTTTCCCTGGGGATAGATTAACTGGCTATAGCTTTTTCTTAAATCACTGTGTGGTCATGGCATCATTTTAAAATGCTCACAGCCAGCTGGCAAACTACTGAGAGAAGGATTCTTACAGTTTTTCTAGATGGGCTGTCAGAAGAAAGAGCCAAATATTACATGGCACTGGCTCCTTGTGCAATTCTCAGAGCAGCCATGGATTCTAAATTTAAAAGCTGACCTGTCCACCTGAGTTCTGTGAGGCATTTTGCATGGGTGAAACTAGGTTGAACATTTCAATTTAGTTCACCGATACTTGCTAATATTTGTGCATTTAGCGTTGCAATAAACACTTAGAGAAGAGCATGTCCCCAGTCCAAGTGAGACTGAAGTCTGAGTGGAGGCAATGCTTCCCTAAGACTTACTTTCAACTGAGACATCTAGTACACTTTAGTATTTCAGAAATTCCATGTTTTGTTTGTGTATAAATACAAAAAAGTCTATAGATACGTGTGCAAGTTGTGCAAGTGCATGTGGTACCTGGATGTGTGTTAAAAGAGAATACCACACCAGGGAGTGCATAATGGCAGTGCATGGTACAAAGTTTTATTAACAAAACTCCTGTCTCTTCATTCTTACTGTCACTTTGCAGATTTCTATTTAAAAGCAAGTAAGCAATCCTATTAGTTCAGTCATGAAAATTATATAAGAGTCATTTGGGAGTTTAGTGATTCAGAGGAGTGACCTTGCTTCTTAGCATTGTTGTGTTTTTAATATAAATGGTGTTGGCACAATAACAGCAGTGATGGATATTCTTTCCTAAAGGAGACAATCTTTTAGCAGTGAGTATCCCTGAGGTCGCACTTACAACCTCTTTGGCCATCTGTCTCTGGAGCTTAGCAAACAGCTTGAGATGCTGTTGTTGACCCTTTGGTCAGTGTTCACGTGTTGTGGGGTTTTTTTGGTGTGTGGTGGGGCTTTTTTTTTTTTTAAAAAAATAATGATTTAGGAAGAGTGTT
The DNA here is from genome assembly GCF_000703405.1 of Apaloderma vittatum. Taxonomy (NCBI): domain Eukaryota; kingdom Metazoa; phylum Chordata; class Aves; order Trogoniformes; family Trogonidae; genus Apaloderma; species Apaloderma vittatum. Next base: position 32,004 of record NW_009704215.1, read on the forward strand.
CTGATTGGGGAACAATGTTTGGTGAAATGGTTGTTGTTGGGTGACTGCTTTTTCACGTTCCAGCATTAGAGAATCAAAGAAAGCTAATGGATTCCTTGCTTACCCTAGGTTAACTCAACATAGTTACTTAATAGGGCAGGCCTCAGAATCACTGCTGTTTTATGTAATACTAGCATTTTACTGATTTGTTGAATGTGTCTAGAAACATTAGCTTGTAATAGTTTTTTAGCTTATTCTTCGAGAAGTGACATGGAATAGAGAAAATAATTATTCAAAATTTTTCACGGGCAATTTCATGAAAGTGGGCTGACTTTCAGATTGCAACTGAATGAGAATCTTGGTATTGCCTCTTTTTTATAAGAAATGAGTTATCTTTTCAGTTTTATCTAGCTATCTTAGTCAAAATATATTTTTCTTCCCTTCAAGCTAAATGGACCTGACCACTTGTGAAAATTCTACTTCTGTGTTGGCCAGCAGCTCTAATCCATCTTTTTACTTCGGTGGTTGACCTTTAGGGTGGAGCATTAGAAAGTCTTCTGGGGATGGCTCAGCCCAAAATTCCACTTTAAAATCTCCAAGAAATCTCACAATTTTTAGCTCTTAAGATATCTGAGCTTTTGCAGCTGTGAAAAATGATAAAAGTAACCTGTAAAGAAAGCTGACTGAATGAACCAGAAGTGATAATACGTGTCTCTTTTCACCAATTCTGTGTGAAGGCTGAGGCCGGAGTTAAAACATACAGTCCTATTCGTCAATCTGCTTCTGTTCTGTTCTGCTACCTCCTTATTTTGTGACTGGGAGTTACATAATTAATACATCCTGTATGGAGGCAGAGGTGTTCTCTCCCAGTAACAAAAAAACATGTTATATTGTGGTGATCACAGCTTAAATACTTGTCCTTCTTTCACTTTAAAAGTCTAGCTTGCAAGGCCATTAAAGTGATGATTGTTTCTCTCTGTAAGAAAATAAAAGTTGTGTAGAAATGCGTGGACTTTAATAAAAAGCTTTAAATCCTTACTTTAAAAACTTAAACACATCATACTTCAAATAAAAACTTTAAGCTTCTGTTGTTCCTATCTGAAGAAGGAGCATTCAATAAATTTTCCAAGTAACTTAAGGAAGATTGAGATACACGCAGTTGTAGATTTTTCAGATGTTTTTATTGCCCTCTTTCTTTATTTGCTTTTTTTCTTCTAGATACTTCTGACTGAACCTGTGTGTTCTTCACGTGCTAGGTTGCTTTTTCTCTCCAGTGAAGGCCATAATTATACTGAGGACACTGCAGGGGGATTGGTGCAGTTCTAATCTTTGGCGCTGGGTGGGTGTAGGAGGGTAAAAGCTTCCATGTTGTTTTCATAGTAGACACCTGATGTGTAAAAATGATTTGGACTTTCAAACAGAATAGTTTCTTTTCAGAGATACTTCATCAAAAAAATTGCATGGTTTGTGTGAATGTAATTTTCACCATTTTCAATAGCAAAAAAAATTTCCAAAATTGAGAAGCTATATTTAGAGAAAAAGGTTGTTTTCTCTGATAATACATTTCATATTGTAATGTCAATAAATGTAGACTATCTAGACTATGAAAATATTCTAGTAAAAAGTACTAGAATGAAATGACTTGTATATATACAGAAGAGGCAGAGGGCTTGCTCTGCCAAATCAGATTTTAAGTAACTTCACAAGGGTAAAGCTTCATTAAAACAGAATGATTAAACCGTCAGAAGTTCTTCCAAATTATGTAAGTCTCTGTGACACTTTGGTTAACCAGAGCAAATCCATGTCAGAGGCTGGCCTTCTGTCCTTTATTCTTTATGTATACTAACATCACAGAGTCGTTTTATGGAAGCAGTAGGACTGTGTCTCATTCTGGAATAACAGAAAGGATGAACACAACCTGAAAAATTATTCTTCTTGATTATAGCCTTCATTTATTCAAGGCTTTGAAGTTGTGTTTGGGCTGCAGGTTGGAGGAGGGTAACGGAAGAGGGTCAAGATTATTGTGAATGTGTTTTTAAAAAGAAAGAAAAATCCATGTCTTCAAGTTTTAATGTCTGTGTGGGTTTTTTATTGTTGTTTCTTTAAATAAAAAAACAAACCACTTTACTAAGGTTTGATTGTTGGTTGCTTATTGCTCAGTATTCTGTGGCTACATTGAGACATCAGCATTCTGGTGTGATGGGTTTATTGCAAAGTGTCATTTAAACTAAATGATGTGTAAACACTGCAGTGATATATCAGCTTTATTTATAAAATCATGACAGAGGGTCTCTTAGTGATGGACTTCGCAGTCTCACTGGGTAAATATAGGCTCATATTTAGTTTCTTATGAAATTTACTTAAATGCTGTGTATTTCTGATAAAGTTTTTGAAATACGGTTGTGAATGTGAGTTGTAGGAATCTCTCTGCTTCTTCCTTTTTGTTAATAAAAATTCTTGATTTAGTTTTTACAAAAGTATTTGATTTGCACTTTTTCACATCACAATTTTATAACTAGTTAAAAGCAAATACTTTACCACACAATATTTTTTGTTGTTGTTGAAAACTTGAACTAGCTAAAATTAATTTTATGTGATTGGGGAGAAAGCTTATGACCCCAAGCTGTGGTCCATCCAAACACTTTTTGAAGGCACTACTAAAAAAATACAATGAAAAGTTGAAAAGGCTACCAGTAAAATAGTGTGAAAATTTAGAGTGATAGAGTCCTTTCTTTGAACCCTGATGTTTACTTTGCTGAAGAATAAGGTAACATTAAGTGTAATGTGGTGAACTGAAGGGCAACGTGAAGTGCTGTGCAGATCTTTGTGGTCTGCCTGCTGATTTCTGCGTAATTTTTGTCAAGAGAAGTGCAACCCCACGTTCTCATGCGTCGAAGTGTACTACTAATGTAGTGGCAGCTGCAGAAGAGACTTTTCTGAAAGTCGTAGGTTTCTGGTACCTGAGATAACTAGGACTGCATGTGATAGTATGGACATTTACAAAATTGCCAAAATATTTTAGTACTGTATTTTTCCAGAAGTGATTCCAGTGATACCGGCTTGTATGTGTGTCTGTACGACCTTTCACCTCAGGATATCAATGATGTTTGTCATCACACTTGCAGCATCAGTAAGAGACAGTGTGTGTTGTGTATTATCTACATTTTAAAAATGGCGGAGATATCTTGAAGTGATATGATTCTCATTATCATTGCTGAAGATACATTCCAGGAAATATATATATATATATAGTAAGGTTCAGTGACAAGTGCTAGTCCTTTTTCTCAGTAGAAATAACAGTTTGGAAGACAACAGCAGCAGCATGATGGAAATCTGGTGGTTTGTCAAAATGCCAGTCCCGGATGGAAAAAGTGCTTTGGAACTTGCATTCCATGGAGATATCTATGGTATATAGGGATGTAAATAGATTATGGATGGCTAGGAATCAGAATTTGGCAATATTGAGAAATAAAAAAGACAATCCAGAGCAAGTCAATCTTTATATTATGCAACACCTGTTCAGATATGCAGCTTTTTGGTGTTTCTAAGACCTGAATAGAATTGAAAGCAAGTGTGTGGGGGGAGGAGAGGGAGCATATTTTTTGTGGGATGAATTCTATATCTAAATGTATCAAAGAACTGGTATTAATACAGATAGGATCATAAATAAGTGGACCATAATAAAATGCTATTTTCTAAAGACTGATCTTATGAAAAACTCTGAAGTCCTTCTCTTCCACAGAAGGACTTGGAGGTGTAGATAGATGAGAAGCTCAACACGAGCCGACAGTGCGCTCATGCAGCCCAGAAGGCCAGTCGCATCCTGGGCATCAAGAGAAATGTGGCCAGCAGGTCAAGAGAGCTGATTCTCCCCCTTTACTCTGCTCTTCTGAGACCCCACCTCAAATACTGCGTCCAGTTCTGGTGTCCCCACCATAAGAGAGACATAGATCTGTTGGAGTGTGTTCAGAGGAGGGCTACAAGGATGATCCAGGGGCTGGAGCACCTCTGCTACGAGGACAGGCTGAGGAAGCTGGGATTGTTCAGTTTGGAGAAGAGAAGACTTTGGGGGGACCTAATAGCTGCCTTCCAGTACCTGAAAGGAACCTACAGGAAGGCCGGGGAGGGACTTTTTACAAGAGTGTCCACTGATAGGACAAGGGGAAATGGATTTAATATGAAGGAGAACAGGTTTAGACTGGATCCTAGGAAGCAATTCTTCAGTACGAGGGTGGCAAAACTCTGAAATAGATTGCCCAGAGAGATTGCGGATGCCCCCTCCCAGGAGATATTCCAGGACAGATTGGAGGAGGCCTTGAGCAACCTAGTTTAGTTCAGAGGCATCCCTGTCCAGGACAGAGAGGTTGGATTAGATGATCTCTAAGGTTCCTTCCATCCTAAGATATTCTATATTACATGTTTCAGCTGCTTCATTTATATGTGGCTAGAGATAGTTCCTTGTTTTTTAGCTGAAAGTAACAATGAGCAATTTTTTTTTTCCCTCCTATCTTTCAAAGATTGTAGGGTGTTTTTTGATTTAAAATTTTCATTTACATCAATAAAACCTGCATAAATACATTAGTGGGAGCAGCTTCTAAAATTATCTTTGTTTAACCTTGCAGGTGAGCAGTTTGCCTTTGCATGCAAACCGTATTCCTCTTCTCCTGACTGATATTCTTACCTCTTTCATGACCCAAAATGAATACCAATGAAATGGTGGTGACTGACAATGGCTCCTCAATGGAGGATGCAGTAGTTTTTGCTTTTAAATAGCAACTTAAATATAAACTTTTAAAAACTCCTAGTCTTCTTACTCTTTGTTATTTCTGTATACTCTTTTATTTCTGATAGTTTATAAAATATTTCAACAATTAAATAATGAATTGTAATCCACCTTAAAATACATTGCTGCTGTTGAATTCACTTGGCTGCTCAGCAAAAAAATGTAGGGTTCTCTGAGAAAGTATTGTGGCAAGGGATCTCTTCATCCTGAAAAGGCAAACAATGTGTAAAGGAGCCAGGTAGAGGATAAAAAGATAAAATGCCAAGATCTGAAATAAAAAGGTGATATTTTTAATAGAGTTTGGATGGAATTTGAAATTTGAAAAATGTGCTAATAGTCTGCAGTTGGGTGGAAATTATGGAGACTTAAAAAGCAAGATGAGCTAGGATAAAATCAAAAGAAAAATCCTTGCAGAATATAAAGTGAACTGTGTTCTAAGGATTGTGAAATTTTGGTTGTCTTTGTAAATGAAAAAATCAGTGTGATACTAAGTCTTGTTTCAGAAACATCTATATGTATTAGATGAAAGGTATATTAATGAATTCATGTCTCTACTACGTTTAGGGAAAGGTAATGGCATGGAGATGTGTTTGATTCCTAAAGTGAAAGGGTTTGGTCAATTACAATGTCATTTCTTTTACCCTGAGGAAGTAGTACTAGGGCTGCTTACAGAAAAAATATACAAGTTAAACTTTGAAGAGGAAAACACAACCAAGGCATGTGTGAAACATCAGAATTTTGATAATTATTTTTTAAGATCGATAGTGAAAAAAGGCTTCTTTTTGAATAGAGTTGAAAACAAGAGGCAGAGAAACATTTTGAGGCAGTAGTAAGTCTTGTATTTTCTTTAGAACTTTTGAATTTTTGTGTAAACTCTATAAATGAGAACCTGAAAGTAAGAAACCTACAGAAAATTTATATGCGGTGGTGACCAAACATTGCCTTCCCACCTTCAAATATGTGGTTTTTTTCTGTTCTTTTTCCTGAAAGATACTTGCAGCCTAAACTCACATAAGTCGAATTCACACACGGGTAATACAAGTGTGCTTTCACATATACACCTGCATGTACTCCATGCCTGGGGAGACATTAGTTGTACATGGGCATGTGTGTGGATTTTATTTTTTTTTAAGCTCCTTTATAGCTCTATGGGACCCAAGAAAGTGGTGGGCCAAATGGACTTCCAAGTCACACGCTGCTGTATACTGCACTACCAGAGTTTTATTTGGTCACCCCTGTACAAATCTTTCCACTTTACTGTCAAATTTTGTAGTCTTGCCTCTGGAAACAGTGCTTATGATCTCATTGGCTTTTTCACTAAGACTATATCCCACAGTAAGGGGCTGGGCAGGGAAGGGGGTGCTTGATCGTGTATGAGTACAAGGTCATTGTGTCTTAGGTTTGCATCAGTCTTGATAGCAGTCCTCAGACTGTAATTATGAAAGTGGACTTAGCTGGCAAGCTGATGGGGTAGTTCCTACTGGCTGAGTTTCCTAAGGTAACGTCCAGCAAAAATAATTTCATGTATCTGGTACATTTTTGATATTACACAATAAATCCTAAAATGCATTGTCATGCCATCTGTCAGAAGCTCTTCACAATATTGAGCTGAAAGAATAAGCTTTTTCAGTAGATAACTGAAATCCAGTTATTCTAGAACTGGAAATGTAACCAAACATAACTTGGAAAATAACTGTAAAATTCTGTACCAGACATCATGGCTACACAAATTGAAGCTTTCATTATTTCACTGTGTTACAGTTCTGAGAGGAGGCAACTGAACTTCTGGGATGTCTGAAACAGTTTTAGGATGTCCTTTTATTACAAAGGATACTCTAAATAATAAAAGGACATGTCTTTTTTTTTACAAAGGACACCTTCAAGATGCTGTTTTTACATGGATACAAATGCCCCATCCTAGAACATAAGACTCTTCCTATCTCCTCTCATTATTTAGTTACAATACCAAAGCAAGAATGAAGAGTCTCAGCATCAGTGCAGGCTAACAAAGGGAGACTGTATCCCCTCACATGAATGTTTCCCATGTACTTAAAAAAAAAAAAAAAATGGTCACATTATCTGTGGTCTGTGGATTGTTTCAGTGAAGAGAGATTGTTGATGAAAGCACAGATCTCTGATGCAATCCCAGCTAAGTACAAAGGGTGTATTAAGCCCATGCATTAGTGAAATGAAATAAGAGGGAGCTGCTTTGCTGATATCAGCCAGCGTTTTTCAGGAACCCGTTATCTTAAAATCCACCAACAGTCTCTTCCTAGACTCTTTCATTGTTTTTTTTTCTGTTGCTTCTTCATTTTGTTTCCCTTCCCCTCTGATCTTCCTTTTCCTTTTGCTTTCACATGTGTCTCATTCTTTAAGTCTCTGGGCACTTTCACATTTGCCTTAGTTTGTGGTACTAATAGTTGTGTAACTCTGTTTTCTCCAAGTTTAACAACACATATCTGGTACATTTTTGATATTACACTATAGAGTCTTAATAGTTGTTAGAGCTCTACATAATCTCAGGAATCTCCTTCCATAGTGGGTCTTATGGCTGTTTTAAGTTGAAAATCATTCTTCTGTCATGGTCTTTAGTTTGGAGAAGAGGAGGCTGAGGGGAGATCTCATAAATGTTTATAAATACATCAAGGAGGAGTGTCGGGAGGATGGACCCAGGCTCTTTTCAGCAATGTCCAATGACAGGACAAGGGGCAATGAGTTCAAGCTGTAACATAGGTGGTTCCACAAAAATACTAAGAAAAACTTCTTCACTGTGAGGGTGACAGAGCACTGGCACAGGCTGCCCAGGGAGGTTGTGGAGTCTCCTTCTCTGGAGACATTCAAAACCTGCCTGGACACGTTCCTGTGTGACCTACTGTAGGTGATCCTGCTCTGGCAGGGTGGCTGGACTAGATGATCTTTTGAGGTCCCTTCCAACTCTTCACACTCTGTAACTCTGTGGTACACAATATTAGGCATTTGGTTCTTTGAGCTTTTTTCAGCCCTTTATTTATGCTGGATATCCTTCCTGGTACAAGTGCAGCTTTATAACTTCCAGTAAGGAATTAGAAATAGTTAAGAAAACAGGGAATCATATCTTCCCTTTACATTCTTTATCTTTTCTTTCCCTTTTTCTTTTAAAATCTCTTTTAGTCTTTCAGGTTTTGTCCTGTATGACCCTGAATCTGTGGGATAAACAACTTGTTCTTTCTGTAGTTCTGCTGTGGGCTCTAAGTTTAAGCATAAAGAATATATATATCATCTGTCCAGGTTCTCTTGTATTAGATGATTAAGAGTGATTCCGTTTATATAAGATAGCTGTTTTGGACAGAAATCACAGGAAAAAAATATAAGGCCCGATTCTAACCTGGTGTCTGACACCTAGGTAATGATCTCGCAGAAGTCTCACAGAAATCTATTGAACTGCTAATATAGTAGCACTACTCAGATGTGACAAATGTAGCGTCTTATAGAAATACACTCTTCAAACAAAAAGTATTTTTGAGTTTTACAGAGGCATTGCCATTGATTTCTAGTTTCTAGTAGTGTCTAAAAGGTAGTGGATTCAAATCTGCTCACACAAGAGACATCAGTCTATAGCAGGAAGAATTCAAATCTTAAAGGAGGGGAACCAAAAAAAGAAAGAAAAAAAAAAAGGCTAAGAGCAGTTGTGCTATAAAGATAAATGACATGCTCTTAGAGAAGCCTGATAAGAATATAAAAGTTTTACTCTCACATGCTCCACCATGGTACCCCTTGCATCATTAGTTTAAGTGGGTTTTTTTTGAAGGTACACTGGTTATAGTAATAAAGTTAACTGGTTAACTGTTGTTGTTAGGAATTCTGCCTGTGAAAGACACAGAGTCATTATACCTAGCCATGTGAATAGTCTCCCTCCTTTATGAGTTACCTCTGTCACTTATGATTCACTAACTTAAATTCTTCTCTAGTTGAAAAGGATGTATGATGTTAAAGCACAAAGCTTGAATATCAATGGATTACTCCATCAGTACAATGTGCACATAAGTATGAATAGAAATGAGTCACTCAGACAAATACGTAATTGTCCCGATTAGGTGGCTGTGTATGGTTATGCTTGCCTCCTTGAATGATGGATTTCCTGAACAAAAAGGCATTTTGTTAATTTGGTGACCATACTTACAAAACAACTGTTGTCAGGTTTTTTATTGAGCTGTTTTCAGTGACGGGTGAGGTATTGTGCTTAGTGATGTGTCAAGTACTTAAAAGAATGATGGCCGCACGCAGTGAGGTATGTAAAGGATGTGTGGTACCAGCAAAAAGCAGTAAAGCAGCGTGAAGAATTTCATGTTTGTTCTTTCTATATAGCATTAATTCTAGAAGTGAACATCTACTCAGGATTCTCTGCAGCTGCAGTGCTCTCCGAGGAATAAATAAAAGCAGCGTGTGAATAATTTTGTCATCCTCCTCCCCACCTAGCTATTCCTATTCTGTCTGTTGGTTTTGCTGCAGAAACAATGATTGCCTATGGCTTTCATTTTTTAATTTCTTAGCTAAGCCTAGCAGAGAGTGAAATGGATTGGGATTTTTAAACTTCTCTGCTTTCTCTATATTTGATCATGGTTTATCTTGGTTTTTGACCCTAGTCTGTGGCAGGAACTGTTACTGCTTATTCTAGTACAGTTCACCGTTGATACTAACTTGGTCCAAATAACACTGGAAAATATAGGTAAAGTCAGAATTCTGATTTCCTGCCTCCTGCTACCAGTCATTTCTCTTGCAAAGTGGTAGTTCGAATTCCTTTCTGTGTCCTTTTTTTCTCTCTCTATTTTTATTTTTTGTTTTTTAATGTGGTTACCTTCTACAACATCATCCATTTATCCATTTAAGAATCTGTACTTATCAGTGTTCTTGTATGATAGGAGCCACAGAACAATCCTGTAGGAGGGGATTCTCATTTACATAAGTGTCCTTCTCAAATACACAACAGGATAGGTAGAGGATAGAATCTGAGAATGTATGATGATATAACTGTGAAAATAGAAGAGTAATGTGATATTGAAGTCTGTTTCTTTATCTTTCTTGGTTTACAACTGGTCTTTGCCACAGAAATTAAAAGAAAAGAGATCTGGGAGTAAGAGTGAGCTGCAGTGAGTTGGGGAAGTACCTGAAAACAGGTATGTCTGTTATTAGAGAGGCTGCATGCCTTGTGTTCCTCTTCCATTTGTTTCTTGTTCATCTTTCCATCATCTGGGCCCTGTGCAGTCAATCCTCTAGTAGAGTATACCCTCAAAAAATAACTGATTCTAAGAGCAATTCACGTGATACTGTCTTTGTCAAGTACTACAGGTATGATAGTAACCTGTGTAAAAGTGACCAATACTAGTAAAAATTAAAAAAAAAAAATCCATTGCAGGGGAAAAAAAGATCAAGGATAAGAGAGAGTACTTTTAATCTCTGACAGGAAATCAGCTCTTTTTCCATCCCAAACTGGTTAGAATTATTTAATTACGAGTTACAGACTATCACTTCTGTGGCCTGCTGAGATCCTGCTGCATGAAGTTGCTGATTTTTTTTAAGTTGTTTCGTATGTGCCATAGACTGCCTAAAATCACTGTGCTTTGACAAAGAAAATGAATTCTTATAGTGACTTCATCTGTCTTTCTGCTTCTGAATTTGATCTTACTGTACTATTTCATAGGAGACGTTACAAAAGAGTTAAATTATTCTAAAAGCTTTTTAATGTGTGAATTGATCCAGTTACCTTTATTGCCAAGGTAAAAATACTAAACGTGAGCTTTAATCTGTGCCTTATATAACTCTGGGCTCCTTTTGGATAACTTTCATCAAAGCACAAAGATCTCAAAGCAGTTTAATGTCAGTGTAATTCCTCCAACACTTTATCACTGATATCAACTGGCTGGGCCCATGGCCAAACTGGGAAAAGAACTCGCTAGCATCCCATCCCCTGGCAATTATTATAAATAAAACAACTGGACAGGAAGGCAAGTTTAGTAGACTTGTTTTTATGCTGCTGGCTTCTTTAGCAATAGTAGCCATGTGGCATATGGAAGTGCTGGTAAGAAGCTTTATTTTTGTTCTTGGCTTCATACTTCAGGGTAAGGAACTAAAATGATAGGTCCTCACCATTTCATGTTAATGTTTCTCTCCTTTGATGGAAGTGTTGCTTTTGAAAATTCCTATATCATCCGTTGATATTGCTATGCTCAGCTACGTATGAATGCTGGGCAGGGGTAAATAAAGTGTGTTGCAGTGAAAGCTGAGATCTAGAGAAAGGAGACATGAAGCCTTTTGTA
>NW_009704215.1:43089-64179 GCF_000703405.1 Apaloderma vittatum
AAATTCTAGAAGCAGCTCAGTCTTGGTGACATGGGTAAGGAAGCAGTAGTGGTTCAGAAGGGACCTGCAGTTTGATTTTCTACTATGGCGTATGTGTGTAAAGGGACTGCAGATCATGCCACGTGAGGAGAGAGGACTTCACGAGCAGCAGATTCTCTATATTCAGCTCTCCGTGGGAGTTATTTGGATTCTCAGAAAGGTATCGCTATACCTTTTGGTGTAAAATTGACAGTGTAATGATTATGTTTTGTAACGGTAATTCCAAACAGGAAGCTCTGATTTGATTTCCTTTGCTTATCACCCACCTGGGAGGGGAACATTCATTATAAATATGGTTGAGCAGAAGAGTTCTGGCAGCTAGCTGAAAGAGCAACTTCGTGTGTTTAAGCCTAAAGGAACTTAAATCTCAGTCTTTCTGTTGATGATCTAGAAGAGCAGCAGCAAAACAGCTTGCCATCTTGGCAATGGGAGAACTTGACACATGAGTTGAAAAGCTTCTGCTGTAGGAAGAACAGTTTAGAGGTTCTTAGACATCAATATTGTACTTGACTCAATGCTTTTGGGTGTTTTTAGTGGTAATTGGTTGTGTCATTTGCATGTAAAGGATTTCTAGTGTGGGAGTCAGTAGATCTCTCTTTTTTCTTAGAACCAGAGGGAGGAGAAAATTGCTTTTCCTTAAATCTTAGTATGTTTACTCTGAATGTACCCAGATGTATGGTTTTAGTCATGTTTATTGAAGCCTTTTGGTAGAATATTGTTTTAAGCTAGCTATAATAGCCTATCATGTCCCAGGCCTTCTGCTGGAAGTGGGTGGAAGTGTTATAACTGCTTTCAATCCTCAGGCCAGGCTCTACAGTTGTGGTGAGATTTCAAATGGAAGTTGTCTATTTCCATTTGCAGATATGCTGCCATTGGCTCCCATGCCTTGCTTTGTCCATTCGAGTTTTTGAGGTGAAAGAACAACTGAAATAGTGAGTTTCTACTAGGTCTCTTCCAAACCTGGCATGTGTTTGAACGGAAGTGCACCTCTGATGGTCAAAGCAGCTGGAAGAGGCTAGAAGGGAAGTAAATCAAAGTAAGCTGAAGACTGTCTGCCCAGGCACTTTTTAGTAAGAAGAAATTGCAGCTTTGTGCCACAGCTGGGCAAGCATCAATACTGGAAAACTGCTAAATCTTACCAAATGTTTGAATGTCTCCAGACCTCCCAAAACTGTGAAAGCAATCTGGGAAGGTAATAGAGAATCCTTCTTATTAGACGTCCAGTATAATTTTCTTCTTACTGGGCTTCCACTGTGGGAAGTGTCAGCCTTTCTTAGTGTTGCATTTAGCTTTGTTGAGTTCACAGTCACAAACCCCGTAAAAATGAGGATGAGTCATATTTCCATTAACCTATTTTGACTAAAAAAATCAAGACTGAGTGAAGTTTAGGTATCTAGTGTGATAATGAATCCAGAAAGTTTCTCCTTACCTTAATCTCAGTATAGAAAAAACCCCAATAAGCCATGTCATGCTTGGCGGTTTATTTTCAGTACTGAAGGTCCTGCCACTTTGAGACAATCCTAAGTAGATGAGTTAAAGGCACTTTCCTGCTTACAGAAGTTGGAAAGAAGTGACCAAGTAGTCAATGTACATTAAATGAATATAAACTAATTCTACCCAGGGGATGTAGAGATGGCTGTGCCTCATTGCACATGCCTAGCTTTCCATTAGTGTTTGGCTTTTAGTTTGCTTGCCAATCTAACTCGCTAATTATTAAAAAAAAAATAAATAGAAGGGAAGGAGAAAAAACCTCACAAATTTCAAAGTAGATGTTTTGGTGTAGCACTTGTCACCAAAGCTTTTACACAACTGGACTCATTTGGGTTTTGTTACTGCTGTGGGTTTTTCTTTTACCATTAGATGAAACACAAGGCTGCGCCTTTCTTAGATCTCATTAGTTTGCAGTGATGATGTTGAAGAACATTGCCCAAAGCAGTTTACCTCCTCAACACATTTTCCCTTTTACAAAAGTAAGAAGGAAATAGTTAGACGGTAAAGTAGTGGTGAGCAGTTCCCTGAATGAGCACTGAAAACCTGCCAACATGTCAAATATAATTGAGTCTGCAAATACAGATACAACATAGGTATGCTTCGTTGCCTGTCTGTAGTAGTGTAGTGACACTAAAAAGTATATAGAAATATCCTTGAAAATATATATATATATTTCGTACTTGTTGCAGTGTAGGTCTACTGTTCGTTAAAGCATGCTGCAGACTCCTAATTTTAGTGATGTCAGAGCTGATTCTAGACATCTGAGTCTAATTCTGGTTTTGGTTTTTTGATGTCCCTTCTCTTTGGGTGACTTTCTTTAATGTGGAAAAACATTTATATTCTATGATAGAAACATGTTAGGTTAAGTGTCAGTGGAAATGGGTGACTATTTTTTTCCTAGGAATGAATTAAAACCCCTAAGAACAAAGCCAAGAGAGGGCTTAATAAAATTGTGTATTTAATTGTAGTTTTTGCTTTGCTTTCCAGATGCACATTTTCTCCTTCATGGCAAAAGTAATGTGCATATGGACATGTGCACTTCTGTGTATGTGTATATGTGTCTATATAAATACAGGTATATATAAAAAATCTGTTTACTGATTGGAATATGCCTTTAGCCAAGTCATACTGGCTAAGGGAGATAAATGTGCTCTGAATAAATGATGTGTGCTAATCTCAGGAGCTCAGAAGTTCTTTGTCCTGTGTAGGATACTTGTTTAGGAAATAATTAGTTCCTTTATCAGATAATACATTAGAATCTTATCTTTCACTTAAGCAAAATAGGATAAAATTGTGCTTCATCTCTGTTAATGCTTTCTGGCATCCAGGACTCAAATTCCAGGAAAAAAGAGTGAGGCCAGTAATAGCTATCTCAAATACAACTATAGATAATAGGTTAATTCAGCTGGCTGAAAAAAAGGTTAAGAGATGGTGGTATCTATTATTATTATTATTATTAGGCATTGGACAACCTGATCTAGTGGGAGATGTCCCTGCCATGTCAGGGGGTTTGGAACTAGATGATCTTTGAGGTCCCTCCACCCCAAACCCCATTCTGTGATTCCATTATTAAAGGCAGAATAGCTGATATCAATGATGTAGGGGCTTTCAAGCTATGTACATTAGGACAGTTCTGAACAGTCTCATGGCTATTCTTTTCACAATATTTGGATTCTGCTTTCAATGTGCAGATCATTAGGAAACTGTGGCGCAATCAAGTAATAGAAGTCCAGTGAAATAACTCATCCCATTCCTGGTCTTACAAGGGACAGTGGATGTGTGAAAGCCTGGCTGCTAAGCAGAGCCTGCACTGCATAGTGAGTATTTGTCATGCGAACACTACAAGGTACTGAAAACCAGAGATGTGTTGGCTCACTGCGGAAACACAAGTGCAACCTCATTTAGCTTTGCAGTTTTTCATGTAAATGTAATCACAAAATAATCTGTAGCTTCATGACTAGATGCCACTGTGTAGAATGAGACCAAAAGAGCAAAGAAATATAGAAATCAAGTCATCCATTGTTAATAAGGCTGCCCTCTGCCTTCTACCTTTTTTATTAGAACTGTGTCTGCTCTTTTGTCCTCTACCTTGTAGACCTTTTCAGCTGCACCTGAATATTTAATTCGGTATTAATCTGTGTGCATTGAGAATGCTATGTTCCATAATAAAAAGGAGAAAGGGATGCTGAAAGAAGTGATTACTAACTCAAGTTTTCAGGTGAAAAGAATGGGTTTTGCTCTGTGAATAGGAAGCGATCTTTCCAAGAATGACAAGGTTATGATGGAGATGGATTGCTTTATTTTAGGGGGGCAGAAGTGTTGTGCAGTTAGGGTTCCAGAGACTGAGAACTAATTTATAAGATAAGGAAATATATCTTACTGTTCTCTGTGTAGGTGAAAGAGTGACAGCAGAGCCACCAGAAGTAGCCACCTCAAAGGTGTAACAAAAAATGTGAAAATGTGATTTCTGGAGCTTAGATGTTGTCCAAGAGAAGGCAAGAGTTTTACTGTCTTATTCATGATTAGGTCACCATAGAAGAGTTAGAATGAAATAGCTCATCTTTGAAAACAAATTTCTGCAGAACGGCCCTACTGCCAGGGAGGCACTAATATTGGCAGTGATCAGTTTATTTTCTTTGATTGTATTGAATTTGGCATTTTGTGTGTCTCTAAATAATTAAAAAGAAGTCTGTAGAACATTAACAACTTGGCCTAATTTTCCGAACAACTAGCCTAACCTCCCCTACAACTTGAGTGATTAAAACCCACCAAGTTATATGAAGCAGTTATAAAGTTTATAAGGGAAGAGAGGACCTTAGCATATATTTAGTTTAGCAGAAAGAAGTTAAGATTGTCAGAAGTGAGACACATGCCAGACAGTTTTAGCAGCTTCTCAATAGTTTCTTGTAACACTGGACATGCTTTCAGCACCAGGCTGCTTATTGCTGAGGTAATTTTTGACTTGCATTTACTGCAGTACTGAAGAGCTTTGGAAAATTATCAGTGGAGCACTGCCTCATGCCAATGCCTGTCCTTTTTCTCTCATTCAAAGTCTATTCTTCTTATTCTCTTGAGGGGTAATACTATACACCAAGTCATATCTGTCTTTTAAATTCTAGCTCTGCACTTAAACGGGGTTTTATTTGCCTAACGCTGTAAGTAGTCATTAAGTGCTTATTTTGAGGACTCTGTATCACCATTTATCCTTCCTGCTGTGGCTCGTTGGAGTTTTAAATAGTCGCCTTGGTGCCATGACCATCTCCAGAGATGAATCTTTGACATGATACCGAATTGCTAACAATATAATTTTTATTCGTGCAGAAGTGCTGAGCACTCTCAAATGAGCAGGTCTCAAGGTATGCATGAAAACCAGTAATAGCAGCTGGGGAGAATTATTGTTACACTGACAACAGGAAATCATGGAGATGAAGCTGGTTCCCAGGTGTTCAGTGGCACTTGGATGGACGTCCTGTTTGTTGCGGATGACTAGTGAGAGGCTTTTAAGATTCTGAGTGGAAGTCGCTAATGAAACAAATGTGTCTAGAGCGAGCAAGGAAGCTGTATTCACAGTGTCTTAGGAGGGGCTGCTAGGGTCAGATTTTTCCTGAAATGTAGATTATGTAAGATAGAAATAACATGATACTAAGCCAAATACTGTAATGACTTCTTAAGGAGGCAAGCCACTCATAGTACAGACTTCTATGCAAAATCACTATTCAGCTTTTTAAAATATTTCCCTAGGGTGTTTGAGATCCAGATGATACAAGAGTGCCCAGCTGCCTGAGAATATGAAACATCGATAAATTGACCTATTTTTCTCATTCATGAACTTTAAAAAAGCAAAGTAGGATATGGAAAATTCGATTGATTTGATTTTCTGTTTCCTAAGCATTTTATAAATTCTACCCATTGAATCATTTCTAGTCAAATAGGAGGATGGTGGGACACAGTTTTGTAAATTCACTTGGAAATATGTGGGCTTCGGGCTGTGGTCAAGTACAGGTTTGTAACTTGTTATGATATTTCATGCCTGGATTAGTCACTTTCTGTACCTCCTCCCTACTGTTTCTGCAGTTGCAGTATATAATTTTTTTTTTTTTTAAAAAAAAATCTCACTTCCTCACTACCGGATACAACCTTCTTATATGGGGAAAATTTAATATTGGATTGGGGAATGAGCAAAGTCAGAGAGCCATTTAGAAAAAGCTCAATGGGTGGATGAAATGTGATGTGTCAATATTGCTGAAGCATCAGAGGAGACATTAAAACACCCGGTTACTGAAGGGGACACCAGGGTGACTCAGGCTTTTCTGTAGTTTTGAAGACAGAAGAGGCAATTTTAGAAGGACCTACTATGTAAAAGAGGCTGTAGGGATTGCTTTGATTAAAAGAGGAGCTGGAGAATATTCAGTGCGTAACTTTCATAAAGTTAAATAGGATTTATATTATTCATCATTGATGTTGTTATAGTTAAAGCACAAGGGTATTTTCTGTAGCTCTTTTCTCATCATTAGTAATTAGAATGGTATTTGCCTGTCAATATAACTCATCTCCTCCCTAATTAGCACACTACTCTGGTGTGACTTCTTCACCAAAGCTAAAGAAGTAGAACAGTGACTCATCCAAAAATGCGGCTTGGCTTAGAACGCAGGAGGTCTGCACCATAATTTAATCTTTTAGCAGAAGAAACAGGTTACTTTAGAAAGAAAAAAGTTTTAGTGACTAAAACTTCAGTAGTTTGATCAGAGGTGAGGCTCTACTGATTTCACTGTCATTCGGTAATCTTTGAAAATCAGTTGAGTGGTTAGAAGACAATCAGATTTTTCTTTACCAATAATTGACCATAGGAATGAAGTGGCAGTAAGAATACCGATTTTAAGTGTGCAGTATGTTTATATGCATATTCATGGAATATCATAGGCAGTAACAAGTAGGCTGGTCTGTTTTTGTTCTTTTGGTTTGAAACTTCCTTGAGATACAGAAATTTCAGTGTTGTATCTTTTCAGTTCTTTATGACAAGCTTGTGCTGATTCTGCTAACAAAAACCATTTGTAACCCAATCCTTTCCATTTTTTGAATTTCCATCAGTGTAAACAGCCTTCTTCAGAATGATGTGGAGTAAACTGTTTTTAAGAAATGAGTTTTTGTTCTATCCGTAGCAATTTTCCTTCATATAACTTTTCTTTTTCCTCAAAGGCTTCTTCTCCGAGTTGTGAGCTGCACGTTATTTGTGACATTGGTGCAAACGCTATGATGTTACATGTTGCAGTGTTCTTTGGGGAAAGGGCTGAGAGCACAGCCTTGGTAACAAACTCCTGAAGATGGCAAGGGCAAACAAGCATGGAGATAAACAAATGTCAAAAATTGTACTTAAACTGTAAAATTTTCAGCTTAATTGTTGAGATCTTAGCCTCTTGAGATCTTAGCCTTTGGGAGAAAGTGCTTTCACTTGTTATCCAATTGTCACAAAATCTTCTGGCTAATGATGTAGTGTCTGAGCATGCAGGAAAGCCTGTGAGACCCAGGTGCCAGACTAAAAGGAAAACCAAGCAAGGGAGCCAAGTCTTTTAGACTGTCCGATTGTGGGTTCTCATTTTTGTGTCTTGTACCGTGATTTGTGCCCTTGATACTATGTTCCTGCTTCCATGGAAGACAAATGTGACTTAAAATCTTGAAAGGAATAGGTATTTCAACAATAAGAAGCGTCTTAGCAGCAACAATTAGCCTTTTTCTGTGAAAAATCTGGAGGAAGGGAGGGTGAGAGGGACCAATGACGGTCCATTTTGAGAGTGTGTTAACTTCAGTTTCTTTGCCAATTTTTTTTTGTTGTGTTCTTTGTTTGTTTGTTTTGTTGTTTGTTTTCTTTTAATATCTCTAAATGAAGTTAAGTAATTGAAATCTCAAGTTCAGCCTAATTAGAAAAGTTCTTTGCTGGTGGTTGGGTCAGAAGGCTACTGACCTGAAAGGAAATTGATGTTACCTGTGGCACTAAGGAGGGATCTGAAGAAAAAGAGGTCTAATGGGATGTTGACTTGAACGTAGCAATAGTGATAAATTTCATCTATCCTGTAGAAATCTCTAACCCTTGTTTCTGCTCTTCTAATTACAGCATGAGGAGAGGAATTTTTGCAATGCAAATAGAAGTGGTAGTGCAGCATCTTGGGCAAAAAAAGGAGTATTTTCCTTGAAGTGTAGCCAGATTGCTCAGTTTACTACTAGAATGGAGCGAAAAAGTGGTACGAAGTTACTTACACTGAAAAAATGCATTTTTTTCTTTAAAAAGTAAAATTAATTCTTACTAAATGAATTCAGTAAATTGTTCACCCTCAATGCTGTGTTCTATTTTTGTATTTTTATTTATAACTTAGAACTATATGATTTCTAAATTGTTATTTTACTTAACTAATCTTCTTACAATTTGTGAAAGCAAAGCAAACCAGATTAACATAAAACAATTGGTTCTGAGCAGTCAGAGTGATCATCAGTCCAATGCTAAGTAATTTCTATTTACTCAACTTCTCAAAAGTGCTAATGAACTCCAAAACTATCAAGCATGCACTTTTAATGGACCAATTGTGTTTTGGAACCTGAAAGTTCAAGATGTGGGAAGTAAGAGATGTTGGTTAGTGACGAGATTGTTTATGATCTCTGTAGAATTAAGTGTCATTTACTTGTCTTTGGGATTACTGTGTTAAACTCTGCCTTCTCATCAACACATTTTTGGGGAAAAGGAAGAAATATGTTTCAAGGATGGAGTAGGAAATTGAATAGTTAAAAGTATAAGCTACCAAGGTGGTGTTAAGAAAGACCTTGCTTTCTGATTTCTCCTTTTGAAGGTAGAAAGAGCTGTAAAGATTATAATGCAAAAGTTAATTTTTATAGATATCTAAAGCTAAAACAGAGCAATTTTATTCAGTGTGAAACAATATATCAGTTGCTAGCAGCGACTGCTGTAAAATGCTTTCACTTGTAACTCCCACTTTTCACACATCCATAGTTTTCCTTACTATTCCCTCTCTAAAATAAAATTTTCTGAGGATTTTCCTTTAAATTATCACCTGATCAAAAGAAAATGCAAGAAAAAGAAATATTGCCTGGATTATTTTTTCTATCAATTATTTTTTTGTTAATGAAGACATGAGAAAATTTATTTATCATTTGAACTAGATGTATTACTAATTGAAGGTATTTAATTTTTTTCAAACATAAACCCATGATTGTAGTGATAGCAAGCTGTGACCGGTTTTATAAGAAATAAGTTTAGTTCTTTTCTTGCTTTGAAATCTTTTAATGGTATTAAAACCCTTATTGTATGTCTATTGTGGAAACTTTTTCATCTTTAATCAGATAATATTTTAGTCTTAGATGTTTTAAGGGATATCTAAAGCTTTAAGTGTGTTGTCAATATTTGGATTGAGTGAATAAATTAATCTCTGATGCTTTTTTCCTGGGATTGATTTCAGGGTGAGGGAGGCACTCTCCTTCTGCAGTACAATGTGGTTGTTGTCAGTCTTAAGAGTCCTGGACCATTCTGTCAACATTCAGGAAATAAATGTTTCATGATCACTCTGTATCATCACCCCAAAGCAGATACTCTTTTGTAAAATCATAATTAATAGGATTGGAAAGAGCCTGAAGAGCTCAGGCATTCATCCCTTTTGAATCCTAAACCACAAGTTATGGTTTTATGTTAGGTAGATAAAGCCAAGTGAAAATAAAAATACAATTTAAAAATAGATTGAAGAGAGTTCCACATGAATTTTCTTAAAAATCAGTGAAAATCCCTTACTATTCTGTCTTCAGCAGTCAGAGGGAAGCTAGAATTCTTTTTCTTCACACATAATGGCAATTTTTGCTTCTCCAGCATTATTACTGCTGTCAACGATTCTGGATGCTTCAATTGCGTAACGGTGCAAGTACAAATTAGGACAGGTCAGACGGAACCTTTATTAACTATGGTCATAGTGAGAGAACCTTGGGACTCTGTCTACCCCTCTACCCTCCTGCCCTCTGCCAAGTGGTTGCAAAGCCCGAACCTGTTGACAGTGTTAGGAAAAAAAAGAAAGCGATGTGGAAAACCAATAATTTCAATTTTAAAGTCAGGTACCCATCTTTGGGAGGGATGGACTCAAGCAGCTTGCTGGCTGCTGCAGTTCAAAGAAAGAACCAAACAGTAACTAATGTGACAACGTGAGGAGATGGCTCTTGGTGCAGCCTATAGGAGTGGAACACCATGTATTACCTTAGAAGTGAGAAGTCAGAAACAATCACAGACTCTTAGCTTTCAGTTAAAGAATGTTATTTTAGTAAATACAACTTCTTACCCAGACCTCTCAAATGCTAAGTATTAATAATTTTACCATCACACCATATTTCCTTCAATTTTTCCTAAGCGATCAGGTTTTCTAAGTCTAATTGGCCTTACTTTTTTTTGGTTGGTTTTCTTCTGTTTTCTGGGTTTTGGGGGTTTTTTGTTTGTTTGGTGAAGGACCATCTTATGGTCCATTGGTAGACATATTTTTAAGTGGAGTGTGTGAAGTGGAATGCACTCCTGCAGCTTCCTTGAGAGCACGGCAGTGAGTGAAAGAATTAACTGATGTCTTTCATAGGCTAAGCACCATTTTGTACATCTCAGTGTGATGTTTATCTTTCCCCATAAAAACACGACAGTGTTTACTTATATTGAGTTTGAGATCTATTATAATATGTAAATTATGTTCTGCAAAAATATTACCTAACTCGTCATATTTCATCTTCTGTTATAGAAAATATGCTGTGCCCAATGGGGCAATAGTCTTTTAAGAATTCATATGTTTATAATTATGCCAAATAATTAAAAGCTCATCTGACACTTCTGCTTTCAAGATTAGAGTGTTGTTTCTGGGTGGTTACCTCTTCTTTTCACATATGAAATTATGTTGTATTTCTGTCACAGCGCCCATCCCAGACCTCTACACATTTCGCAAGCAATAACTAGGAAACCTCATCGCTGAAATTTTTCATAGATTCTAGGCCCTTAAGGGAAATAGTTTCTTTACTATGAGTGCAAACAGGTCAAACAATTTCCTCTATGTTGTCTAGCATTAGTCAGCAATCTATAAAGTTTAGCATCGTTTTTAGTCCCAGTGAAGCTAATGAGATTAGTTGTAGAAAACAATCTTTCTTAGCTGAACGGATCATACCTTTGTAAGGGCTTGTCTAGAAGCTGAAATCCAGCTATAGAGGCTTGTGTGATTATTATCTCATACTGTTAATGACATAAATCGTTAGTAATGTCTCATTTTCACAATCTACCTTTTGAACATCTTGGATTAGCAAAGAAAATATGAGATTAACAAACAAAAACCTCAACTATGTCAAAAAACTGGGGGTTGATTTCTTTTTTTTTGAGGACTGTGGAGGAGGCTTTGTTGGTGTGTTGGATTGGTTTGTCTGTTTTCCTAAAGGTTCTTTTAGTTTCGAGGTATAAAGGGCCAACATGTCACAGCTAATATGCCAAATAATTTACATAGACTGGTCTTCATCTAGGAAAAGCAAAATGTTGTTATTCTCTAAGAGGCATAAAATTCCCTGTAATCTTTTTCCGTCCTTATTTACTATAATCTTGCTTTCTACTTCCAAAATGTTGTGGAATTTATAGCATGTCTGTTGTGTCCTCATCTGGTATTTGTGTCATCAGATTTTCTTCACTAATGACATAAGTTTCTGTTGCTCAGGTGGTTCAAAAGGCAATAATTATCAAACCTGCATTAAGTTTTCCTTTTTCCTTGCCATTATGCATTACTTCTAGCCAAAGAAGATGCAAAGGACTTGACACGTTGCAGGTATCTAGCTGTGGACTCTTCTGTAGTCATAGAATCAAAGAATCATTTAGGTTGGAAAAGACCTTTAAGATCCAGTCCAACTGTTAACCTAGTACTGTGAGGTCCACCATTAAACCATGTCCCTAAGCAACATGTCTACACATCTTTTAAACACCTCCAGGAGTGGTGACTGGGCAGCCTGCTTCAATGCTTAACAACCCTTTCAGTGAAGACGTTGTTCTTAATGTCCCATCTAAACCTCCTCTGGCCTTCTTGAAGCTCATACAACTGGCCTTGGCCTATTGATTCAGGTCCGTTGATAACAGTCTATTCGATAGCAAGAGTGAAATCTTCTAGATGTCATCTAGATGTCACATAAAACCAGCAAAATATAAGCAGTAGCAAAATCATGCCTGTTCAGACTGCATCTACTTCTAGTCAAGTTTTGCCATGAGGTGTATTTTAACTTTTTCAGTTTTCTTTACGTAATGTTTAATTCAGGCCTTAATTTTTGTTAATGTTGAATATTTATATTATTATTATTTTATAGCGTAAATCCTGCGTGTAGACTGGGTTTTTGTTACGTTAGACCCTGTTCAAGCAGCTAGGGAGGATGCTGCGCTGTGCTATTCCCAATCCAGGTAAATAGAGAAAAAAACATTTAAGACTTAGCTGGAGAGAATATAGTGTTCTCTGCTGCTTCAGTCCATGGGTATACATGGAACATACTATGTCAATTCCTACCTGAAAGGCAGGAGCGGAACAAATTACTTCACTGTGTAAATGTATTTGCAGAAATGTGCTAAATACTGTGAAGGCAGACTTTCACTCTAAAGCTGGCTTCACATCAAACAGTTTTAGAGATTGATTTTAAAAAATCAAGATATATTGAAATAATAAGTGGAAATTTAACATAATAGAAGCATAGTTGATGTATATAGTTGAGACCAAAGTACCTGATTTGCTAAAAGAATCAGTGTTTGCGAGACAGTTCGAAATAAATTTCATTTTCTCCATATTTCCAGCAAACAAAGGTGACCTGGTAAGGTGGAGAAAATAACCAAGGGAGCAGCTATTTCAGACTTGATTCTGACAAATAGTGAGGATAAAGCTCAGAGTCTGAACGAAGGCAGCCATTAGGATCAAAGTGTTCTGAAAACACTCAGAAATATAATACTTCAAAGGACCTCTTGGACCACTGACTACCATCTCTCTGACTGTAAGAAAAAGAAGAAATGATAGCAGAAAATCAGCGGCAATGAGCATTGAAAGGCAGACTTCAGCAAACTTATAAAAATGATAAGATAGAAGTCATTTAAGCAATAGAGGTCTTGGGAAAGGCTGTTTAAAGAGGCGATATCAAAAGCACAGCACAAAATGATTTGGATGTAAAACACAGGGAGTAAGTATATTAAGAGAAAAATATTGTTTCATGGCAGCTTTCTAAAATCAGAACGAACTATATTGTAAGTGGTAATAGCGCCGTCTTGCTAATGGCTCACATAAAAGGGTGACACAGACACATAGGGACAAAATTAAAAAGATTTAGAATGTTCCAGTGACTACAAGATAATAAAATGCCACAAAAGTGTTCTGTTTGCTGTATAGGGTGTTAAAAGAAAACAAAGAAAAACCATAAATCTGTTACTTAAGTGGGAGGAAGTGAAAATAATGGATAGCTCAAATGAAGCTAAAATGCTCCATTTTTCTTGTGTGCCTTTTTAAAAAAAGTTACTTGTAACAATTTAACATAATTAAAATCAAGAGCAAGAGGAGAACATAGGCCAGCATAGGAGAAGCACAAGTCAAAGAATATTTATCCCAGCTCGGTGTATTTAAGTCAGCTAGGTCTGATGAGGTTTACCTACGCTCCCTCAGGAACTACCCGAATCAATGGCTCAGAAACCAGCGGTGTTTATCTTTGAGAGCTCATAGAGGATGGGTTAGCCCCAGAGGGCTGAAGAAGGGCAGACATAGTAATTAATCTTTCAAAAGAGGAAAAGCAAGCCTGACTGATCTAACAGTCTTTCTTCCCTGTCTTCAAGAGCTGAAAAGAGGCTAGACCAAATTAACAAGCAAACTGTTCTTAACAACTCCGAGAACAAGAATAAGCCAACGTAATTTTATGAAGAAAAAATAACATCAAACCAATATAACTTCCTTCTGTGTAGGAACATTTACCTAGCATGTGTGGTATAGTGAGTTCTTTGGTAGTCTTGCACACTACTTTCAAAATAAAAAGAAATTGTAAGTGATGCAAATGCAAGATGATTATAAGATAATTACACTTTATTGGTAACTGTGCTTACAGTAATCATCTGTCTACTTCTTTATCATTTAATTAAGAAACAGGAATCACAGTCCCAAAGTATGTGAAATTATATTGTTACAAATTTTCATAGATTATCTGAGATGAATAAGATGAAATTGAATAAGAGAAAATATAAAATGTTTATTTATATTCCTATTTAGGAGCAAAACCCCTCCCCCCACCCCTCCAGATTTGAGACTGGAAAATAAAATAGCTGGATTGAAAACTGTATGACAGAAAATCATCTGGGACCTGGTGTTGAAAAGGAAATAATGGAGCAGAAACTGCATGACAGGTTAACAGGGTAGTGATAAAAAAAAAAACCCAAACCAACCAAATTCAAACCAAAAAGAAATATTTAATTAAGGACTACAGTGTCAAATGTAAGGCTGAAAACATTTATTTCACTCTGTTCATCCACAGTGAAAAATCTTATGTTTTCTGTTTCATTCTGGTTTCTAGACTTCAAGAACAAGTTGGACAAAGTGTGTAAGAAGTGTTTGTTTTGGATTTTTTTTTTTTGTGGTTTGTTGGAATATCTGCATGAGAAGAGTCTAGAATTAAAAATGTTGGGATAAGAATGTGATTGTCTTATATGTAAAAACCCTTTATGAAAATGGAAGTATTCAAATTTCTATTCGAGCAATCAGCTACCTTAGCCAAAGCAGGATTTAGTTAAGGCAGATGGTGGAAAATTCTGTTTTGGAAAAATTGGATGTAAAGAGGAGAATTCCTTGATGAAGGAATGGCTAAGTTCTGGACTAGGCTGTGAATCTTCTGTGCTAGGAACGAATGTTAGAACAAGTAAATCAAGCACAGAGTTGTCTGACTTTTTCGTTGATGGAGATAGGTGAAGCGAGTTATCTGACATACTTTCCAGTGATAATGTTTCTTTGTCTCTTGCTTCTGTCTAACAAAAATGAGGTAGAATAGGTAATATCTCCTTCTAAGGGTAATGCATTTTTTGAACCTTTATTCCTACTTCCTGATGATGTGAGTTGATCCTTGAGTGCAGATCGTTGTAGCTGGAATTGGCACAGGGACAAGAACGTGTTGTTGCTGAGAACTTGTGCCGTGAGCAGTTTTGCAGGTGGAATTTTTTTTTTTTTGTCAGCACTCATTTTAATAGCACCTGCTCAGTACGTGTAGGCAGAGCTGATGGAGGTCTTAGCTTTGAGCGGTTCTTTTCTATAAAGGCATCTCCATAGCTTTCAACTGTGTTGTACCTCAGAAGGATTGCTATGAAGGTGCAGCAGAAGAAAACCATATGCGATCTACTTTAGGTTCACTTAAAGCAAATTTTTTGTACTAAAATAACTTCCTGTGGTAATGATGATCCCTGCAGCAATTACAGAGGCAGAATCAGAATGCATTCCCAAGGAAGAAAAACCCGTGTTCTTTCTCTGTAATCTGTGGAAGAGAACATTTTTCTAACTGTTGCTTATATTTTAGTATTTTCTGCAGTCTTTTGACATTATACATAAATTGGTTTCTTTTTACAGTGTTGCAGTGGGAAGTAGCAAGGATCATTCTGTATAAAATTAGCAATATTTTGCTGGTGGTTTTTGAGGACCTACATAGCATCCCCACCACCATAGTAGCCAGGGTGTTGCATCTGCGAGCATGAGCAGGGAAGGAGGCAGACACACTGAATATTTGTGAGATGTGATAAAAATGAAAAAAGAGACATTTTTTCTGGAGGTGGAAAGTATTTACTACAAACCACCAAATAGGGAAAACAAAGTTTGACTGAGACGTGAACCTAGGCAGCCAGGCAAATAGGTCGTCAGTCCAGTTTAGATGCAAACTCTCTGTTTTGGTTTTATGGAAGTGGGTAATGGCACTGATTTCATCTCTTGGGGAAGGTCTAAAGATTAATATGCCAAAGAGGTCATTGTGGCTAAGAAGCTACAGTAAAAGGAATCTTTGCTAGATAATGGGAACCTGCCAGCACATCTTCATAAGCTGTCAAGTGTATATGGCTTAAAGAGTAAAATCAGGAAATGCAGAACATGGAAAATACTTAGATGTTTTTTCACACTATTTCAGAAATTGTTTCCTACTATCAAATATGTATGTGCATGTACAGGCACATATACACCCATGGGTGTGTGTACGTATGCACACGTGTGTGACATATATATATGCACACACTCTTTGTGTGTGCATATATCTACACGCACACAGAGGGTGAGAGAAAAAAAAGAGAAAATACATATTAAAGGTGCTTCGACAGCAGTTTCCTGCAGGTAAAAATAAAGCGTCCAGAAAGAGCTTAAGGCTTCACTAAGTGACTAGATTGGAAAGGAAGAAAGTGTTATACAAAGTTAAAGTAAATCCAAGAAACAACAGAATCGTTGCAAAGAATTATCAGAAAAGTTGTTAATTTTAATGAGTAAAGTGTAATAGCCATATTTATGGACCACATGGGAAACATATAAGCACTGTAGTTTTCTGAACTCCCCATTCATTGATTTGAAAGTAAGAGGTCAGGAAGCAACCAAGTTGGAATACTAAAAATTACAGCACAGACTGTAGTCCTTCAAAATACCAGGACAGCAGAATCATATTATTTTGGAAAAACCTTGAGATACATTAATGACTATGCTCCTTAAATAAGGATCTTTGAGGTAGAAGCAGTGAAGGAGTTGGCATCACCCCTTGCAATTATGCTCACTATATGATTGGCACAGGAGGTGCCAATTGTATAAGGGCTCAGGGGAATGTACCTACTTTTGACACTGCTGAAAAAACACTAACTTTAACCCAGAATATTATAAATGTGGAGAAGTGGGAAGAAAGTGCTTACTACTTCTGCCTTTTTTCTAAGTGAGTTGAGACAAATGTCCTAATAACAGACAATATATTGCTCTAAGTCATTTGGATAACCTTGTTAACTTTTATAAAAAGAAAAAAAAAATTACTGCAAATTTTATTTTTAAAAGTTCAGTTGTTTATAAGGATTCAACTTGATAAGTAAAAGTAAAGCTACTATGGAGGCTTTTTGGGAAAAGTTATCAAGAACAATGAAGTTGTAACACCTTGTTGCATTTAAATATAATGCACATTTACACTACAGAAATAACATATCCTGTAGTAAATTAGTTTTGTTTAGTTTGGCCCTTGTCCCAGTAATCCAATTCTGAATGGTTTACTTGAAACATAACAAACTTTAACAACAACCTTCATTCTCATATCATTCAAGCATCCTTTTTTCTCCTCTTCACTCCCAAGGACTTACACTTTTTCCTGCAATTAAATACTTCACCTTCTGAATATTTCCAGTTCTTGTAACAAGTTTTGGCCATGTTGAAGGCTATGGTAACCTTTAGGTGCAGTTAGACCAGCACTGGGTAGTTGTGATACCATTCCTGTAGTGGGTGATTGTCTTTCTCTGCTAAGTTGGTTTATATTTACATTGTTGCAGTAAAGATAATTAACTTTTATTTTGTGCTTATGTTTATCACTGTTGAAAAAGAAGTATTCTCCCACTTGGCAGAGCATTTCTCAGACAGTGCTTTAGATTTGACAGTTCCAAAGAAGATCAGTACTGAGACTCACAGTCCCTGTGCAAGTAAGACTGACCTCAGAAAGCTGAAAACCCTATACCTATTTTTAAAGCTTTCAGAAGCTCCTTTTGCACTCAGGAAAGTCTGCTTGAATGTTTGTTTAAATGGATTTTCCAGTAGGAATAAACCTTTAAAGCCTTCAAAAGACTGTGAGGGCTTTCTCCTTTGGAAGACGGAATTCAAGATAGCTTTTGCTGGCAAACCCATTTTTAAGATTAGGATTTTTCATTTGAAAAGTTAAAATAAGGCTTTTACAATTTAAATGACCACAGGGAATCCTCTTCCTATGCTTTTACTCTCAGCCAAGATATCACCCAGAACTATTGTGTAAATGAGTATGGGATCTGGACTTTTAGTCAGTATTTAACGTGCAATTACCTTTTTTTTTTGTTTGGTTGGTTGTGGTGTTTTTAATTTTATTTTGTTTTTTACTTTAAGACCTACTGCTAGGTAACTCAGTTGAACCAACATGACTAAAAAACCAAAACTGTCTTCCTGCTCCTCTTCTATAGCTGTTCACTGTAGCACCAATAACTCATTGGCTAGAGGATATGCAAGAAGGGTGTAATTTCAGATCCTAATTCCGTTGGGGTCTTACCAGTTAAGGTGGGACAAAATTTCATTTGTGAAGAGAGGAACAAATCATTGTTGGCCTTCAAAAAATAATAATAATGGTGTTCTGAAAGCATTGACAATAGCTTTGTGTGAACTAGAGCAGGGGAAAGTAAAAAGCAGAATAGAACTTGTCCAGGCTCCAAATGACACTTTTAAATGCTGGAAGTGTTAATGATTTTTTTGAGCTGGTCATACTTGATTTCTCTTGGTTCTGTATTACATTTATAAACCTATCTCTTTGGCTCAGGGAAAATTATGATCACAGCTGTTGCATGAGGTCTGCGTTCCGTCAAGCATCTGAAGCTTTAGTTGCTTGCATATGCACTTGCACAGCCAAGCTACTCAGTGTTGTTAGACATTCTGTATATTTATCACTGAAAGAAGGTACACAGACTTCAGACTGGCTAAGAAGCCATGCTTTGGGATAACCCTGTTTTATCTAAGTGGCGTGTATCTAGCAAGCATACTTTGCCCTGTGTTTCCTTTCCCACTTGTCTTTGACCACTGAGGAACCCTTACAGCTTCTTCAGGAGCTATGGTTCAGTTTCTAGTGCCTCAGCTGTAACTTTTGCCTCTGGATGTGTTGATTGGTCGCTTTCATTATTGTCAAGCATTTTTGCTTGGATTTTTGTTTTTGTATACTCAGCTTCAGAATAGAAAAAAAAATGACTCTTTAGCTCTCTTTTCATTTTAGAGGGAGGACATATTTGTACAGACAGATCATTTTTGCTTCATTCTTGAGGGTTTGTGTCAGTTGTTGAATGACATCTGTGAGTGGCACTTGTGCATTTTTTTAAATATTTTTAATTGTAGATGATGATCTGAGGTAGCCTCCGGAGTTGTCCGATCAGTCAGCTTGAAGTAAAATAAATGTATTTATAATTATCTTACTTTTTCTTTATTTTCTGTAGAAAGTAACACAATGTGTAATTTTCAGGGTGTACAGTGAACCTTCCCAGCCTTATTTTGAATATGGTGATGCTCTCTTTCTGGAAATTAATTACAACATCAACATCTATTTTACGTATGCAAATTTTTAAAACAGAAGGAATCTCCAGAAAGTAGAGAAATAAAGGGGTGCATAATTTATTTTCAGAGCCTGACCTCTTACTGAGTTACCTTGAAGGATTCAAAAGATGAAACTGGTAACTTAAAAGACCAAGAGGATATTGAGAGCAGTAAAATATTAAAAGAATTAAACCTGAAGTAAAGTAACCTATAGCCTAAATTAGAACTAGTGCTTCCTTCTTTGTAGTGTTTGGCCCTTAAATTCAAAGTAACACTGATGATGCCAGCTTGATGCTACTTGAGTTCTGCTTTGCTCTGTGGAAGAAGTGTCTCCACCTACTGTATAAATTTAGCATGCTTCACTAAGATACAAGCCGCCAGGCTTTACTTAATTTACTTTGGTTCTCCTTCGGAGAGTTCATTTTCTTTGCATTTTAAGTTGTGTTGATAATAGGATGCTTCCGGCTTAAAGTTGCGTGGCACCTTTCCATTTCATTTTGTGCCAGCACAATTCTGTGTCCTTAGCTGCTCAGTCAAGGTCGAAGCTTCCTGACATTACTGTCACAAATAACCTGGAGCTGGAAACTTAGAGAATGCAAGTGCTTTAAGGAATCAATCTTACCTGCAGCTAATGATCATCTGCCATTGCAGATCATTTGAATTTAAATCTGCATTAGATTGCAGTATTTTTATTTATTTCTAAGTTAACAACGTGAACTACACGTAGTAGCATACTCTTACTATTAGGGACAAACTGTACTGGCTTTTGAAGAAAGCAAGTAATCAAGTACTTAAATTACATACTTCTTTTTTTGTGCACCACACACTCCTTTGTGAGCATGTACCCAAAAGGCTCTGTGACTCATGCTTTAGAATGACATTGGAGCTACTTAAATCTGTTCCCCACTGAGCCATTTATGTGTTTTATGACCTTTGGAAAATCATATAATTTTTCTCTCTTTTTTTTTTAAATTTTTCTTCTGTGACGGAAAGAGAGCTTTAGTAGGGATGTCCAGGCAAGTGTAGTGAATTTCAACCTCAGGATTGTGATATCTGCTTTTTCTCAAGCCAATATTGCAGCTAAGCAATTTCTTTTATTTTCTGGTGGTTCTTTAACGCAACTGTGTAGCATGCACATAAAATTAACAGATTTGTAATTTTAATGCATCATGGATGCTATGCTCAACTCTTTGCTGCCATGCTTAGGGCTAAGTCTGCATTTTCAAGATACAAAACTAAAAAGTCTGAGATAAGACCAACATAAAAAAGGCCAAAAAAAATCAAATAATGACTGCTGCTCCGTAGTCTGTCATCCAGACATAATGGATATGTTCAATTTCATGAATATATTCTTTGAAACTCTTAAATAGAACTAAATCACTCATAAAGATTATAAATTGTGAAAATGAAATGCACTAATGTAGCGTTTTAAATTTTTATTCCAGTTTGAGTACTTGCATGACCTTTACAAGATAAAATAAGCTTTCTAGGCTTAGTATGCACAGTTCAACATACAGGTCAACTTCCAGGTCTAAGGAGAGAGGGAGAAGGAGAAATCTATCAATCTGTTGGATGGAATTAACTGGTAATTTGGCATCTGTGTGCCACCTGCTGCATTCAGTTACTGATAGGTGAACTCTGTAGATGCAGAGTCATGTCTACCACTGAGTTTCTAGCAGAGATCTTGTTTTTTTGGTTTGTTTTTTGTTTGTTTGGTTTTTAATGCAGGTAAAATGGTTATGGCCCAGAGGAGACTTCCTAAGTAGAGGCTATTTTGATATTGCCCTGAACTTTCCCATGCTTACTTAGCACAACGGACTATAGTTCCCTTGATGAAGTTCAGCTGATGGAAAAGAGGTTTCAGTTTTAACACGAATCAGGTGGTCTAGGTAGTGAACCAGTATCTGTGAATCATGGCCATACTTAATAGGTATGATTAAATTTATGATCTTACTAGGAGTGCGGAAGCTTCTAGAAACAGTAGTGACAAGTTAACAGACATTGTAACTTTTACAAGAACTATTTATCAATCTTCTAGGGCAGTGTCTGCAAAGTAGTCATTGTACTTACATATTGTGAGATATCATTGGTCTTAATTAGGTCTTTACTATTTACATACTCTCAATTTTACTTGTTTTCATGACATTTAGTCTCTTTTTGCACAGCATTAAGCCCCCTGACAAGTGAAATTCAAGAGGTTGTGATGGATTTTCTTATGAACTGTCACACATGTGGTTAATTGTTTCTCTTTCCC
>NW_009704215.1:64210-91834 GCF_000703405.1 Apaloderma vittatum
TTCCCTTCTTAGTCAAGATCATAACTAAATAATATATGCATAAAGTCATCATGTTTAGTTTGTATTCTTTTCATGTTGAATGGCCATTTAGGTGTTAGAATATGTATGTAATTAAGAATCCAAACAACAGTGGATCTTCTTAGTGCTGTGACCAAAAACCATTAAGTATATCTTTGTTTTGTGTCACCCAGAGTTAAAAATTTATATATGGACCAGCACTAATGTTAGAGTATTCTAGAAAGTTCAAAGTCTGGTGATGATGAATGCAGACTGTTTTGTGATATTATTGAACTCTCAAAAGAATAAAGTGCTACTTAAGTATCTCTAATCGCCGAGACTTCTGTTTTGATGAAAACTGCAGTGTGCTTTGAGGCATGGATAGTCTAGTATTTGGCATTCTGGATAGCATCTCTTGCTTAGGCAACATACACTCAGCTGTGTGTTTATCTCCTGGTTTTTCAGCTTCAGGTTTTCACTACCAGAAGATATGGGGATTTTAAAGCTGCATTTTATTAAAATCATGCATAGATGTAAATATCTTCATTGTTTTCTGCACAGAATAATATTCATTTCCCAGCACAAACAACTGTAAAAGGAGGAAGCGAGTCAAAATTTTGGCCTAAAATCTGTTTAGTTGAGCCATATAAGAAGTTGTCAAAAAACTCCGCATCATTAAATTTACTTACAGATTTCAGGGCAGCAGAAGGAATAAATCTAACGACTATAAATAATCTACAAATAATGTACAGTTCACCATAGTATTTACCCCATTCTTCATCATACTACAATCCCTCCAGAGAAAACATACTTTAGTATGTAGGGGGTTTTTCTATTGAGTATCAATTGCTCAGATGATGGATCTCTTGCTGATACTGTGCTTGACCTTTTCTTCATTGACGTCCTCATGGAGACTTGCCAAATAAACTCAAGTGATGTTGGGGTTTTCTGATGGTTTGTTGTGTTTTTTTGGGATGGTGGTGTTTTTTTTAGTGAGTGAAATAGCTGGCCTGCAGAGCTCACAAGTTTCAATTAAGGTTTTCTGGTACATTATATTCTGGCCCTGGAGTCAGCCAGCTGCAAAGGGAAGGAAGCAAAAAAAGGGAAAAGAAACAGAAATTTTTGCAGACTGTTCTTTGAACAAGCATTATAAAACTGTTAGGGGAACCATGTAATAGAGAAATCTCTCAGAATTAAGATACAGCTTTACAGAAGAGTCCTAGCTTAAACTTGAGAGCTATTTTCAATCCCCAGGCAAATCATCTTCTCTTCTATTTTATTTTATATTTTAATGGTACCCCTTGGATTGCATTTCACAGTAGCACATTTTCTGCAGAAGTTGGTTTTTAATGCAAATGCAATGATAAAAATATAGGATGAAGTTCTTTAAAGTAGCAACAGTATGTAATATATATTAGATATTCTCATACTTTTTTTTTTTTCTTTTCATTCACTATGCAGATTTCTTTAGGTATTGTTTCTGATTAGACTCCAGGTGTTCTGAAGAGCCTGAGAAATACTAAGTTGGGGGCTGAAGTTGAAATATTACCCTAATTGTTGCAAAATATATACGCTAATTTGCTAACATTGACAGAAACTACAATTAAATGTATGAAAGTGAAATAAATTAGTAAATATGGTTGGTTTTGGTTTTTTTTTTTTAAAAGGTTCATCTTGAGACAGAAACTGGAAATTAAAAAAGGCCCTTTCATGTAGTCACATACTAAATCTGAGGAGCTGTAAGGCTCCATTTGGGCAAACCACACTGATGCAAAAGCTCAGTATTTGTACAATTTGTGTCTCGTGTCTAGCTCACAGTGAATGTTCTACTATGCTGTTAACATATGGAATAAAATGTACCTTTTTAAAATCTACAGAGGAAATAATTGTAGCTAAGCTAATGGTCGATGTTTATCACCGCACTCTATTAATGTTGAATTTGTTCAAGTTCAATTTTGCTGACAGTCTTCTCGGACAATTTTCCTAGTTTTTCATATTAAAGTATCTATAATATTTTAATATATTTTAAGGGAAGAAGTGGATGTAGGCATCACTGTAAATTTGACAGACTGTTGAGAAACTGTTGTCTAAAGGAATGAGATGTTGGGTTACAGACCCTTCTTGTTCCTAGATATAGCTGCACCCATTTTTTCCCTCAGAATCTTTTTTTTCTCTTCTACCTGTCAAAAATTTCATGTCCTCTCCTTTTGCTCCTTGTCAAGCAGACAATGGGGATTGCTGGGTTCTAATTTGTAGCACGGAAGACTTGTTAGTGCTTGAGAAGTTTGTGTTGTCCTCCTCGTTTCTCTGCCTCCACCTTGATTCTCTGGAGTTGCTTCAACTCCATCAAATATGTGGGAACTGAGCTAATAAATGGTTTATCAATTTTTCATAGGATGACCACCAGGAGCTCAAGCATCTCAGAGTAGGTGTCATTATGTAATTTGGTGCAAATTAGCTGACAACTGTTCAGCTTAATGTCATTTTCATTCATAACTGCTTTGGGCTGATTGTTGAGACAACAGATGTCTGAGCTCAGATGTCTGAGCTAAAAGTGCAGAGGAAAATCTTCTTGCTTCAGGGCCTTCAAGCATATCCAGGCGTGAAAACTTAAAGCAAGTGCTGTGTCTTTTTGATCCTGTGATTATGTATACTGTATTGTGGGCAAAACCTCTCAGTCAAGTCTGTTCCATTGGTTAAAGTCTGTTGGAATAGTTGACTCATACGTTGCTTGGCTCTTTGTTTCCCTTCTTACATAACCGACCTCTGTCTCTGCGCTCGGATACATATTTTATTTGTCATTATATAAACATATATAACTGTAATTACTGTTTACAGGAAGAAGGTTTCTTTAATTTAAAAAATAACATGACAGCTCATCTAGAACATGGGGCATTAATCCAGTAATTAAAAAAAAAATCCAGACAAATGAATAAGATGTTTTCTGTCTGCTTCTACTTTGTGCCATTAGCCTTTCAGAACAGAAAAAGAGACCTAGTCAAAGATGAGCTTTTCAACAGAGTAATATAGGCAGTGTGACATCTGGAATGGATTTCTAAAGCCCATTTATGAAATATGCACTGGTTGCAGTTTCTCCTAGCTGCAAGTAGTAACTACCCTGACATTTTTTCCTCTACTTAGAATACAATAAAGAAGAACTTATGGTAAACAAATCAAGTGAGAATCATAGGATGGGATGGAAAATAGAAAAGAACATGATGAGCTTGATCTATAGTTTTCAAACTTTCTCCAGAAAGAACTATTTTCTTTCTCAAGTACTAGTCGATTTGAGTTTCTCAAAGATACCTTGGTTTCCTTCAAGTAACCAGACTGTAGTGCGCTCTTTTAGTTTCATTGTTGCCTATAGCCATCATGTTTTAATGAGCAGTTTGAAATCTTGGGGTTAAGTTGACCAGTTTGCTCTTAGGAGCCTATCAAGCTTAGAACTCTCAAAGAGTTTTTAAGACACCTCTAGAAGGTGAAATAGTATAGGAGAAATGAAGAGTTAAAAACACTGTTGCTGCTTTCTTACAGCTATTTGGTTGATCTATTTATTTTCTATTAATATGTGTAACTAAGTATTGAATTGAATAAGAGAGAATTTTGCTAAATGTAATTCAACTAAGTTGCTGCAGCATCCTCTTCACAGTCTGAAATCCAGCTGGGTTGAAGAGTTCAGGTTCACATTTACATACAGTATGTTTGACTGCTGACTCTGAATTTAATTTCTGACAGCATTAAATGCCTTAATGGAATACAGACATAAGAGCAGAGCCTACTTGCTTTTAACAGCTTATCCTATGAGGCAAGCAACCCTTGAGTGATGCATGTAGAAAAACACTAAGAGCCTGGGCCAGTTTTGTTACCTGCCATTCTCTTGAAGGGAGAGGAAAAGTGCGTTACCATGTACTACTCTGTCCTTAGGTCTGCACCATTCTGTGACGGCATTAAGTCTGATCTGAATCCATACACTGGTGATAAAAATTGAAAAAAAAAAATTAAAAAAATAGATGGTCAGACTAAGAGAAAGAGCTGAAAATAACTTGAAATAAAAGGAGAGGAGTGTAGAGTTTCTATGCTTTATTCTTTTTTATTATTATTATTTTGCTTCTTTGTAATGTAGGCCTAGAAGGTTTATGTTCTTTTTTATTTTTTTAATACCAGTTTTATCAGTTCTTTTGCTGGAGATCTTTCCAGTGCTCGTAGCTCCTTTTGGCCCTTAGTCACAAGGATTTCCTTCCAACTGTTTTGCCTGATGTCCAAGTTAGATACGTGTTCACTAAAACAGAATATTTAAGAAACCTGAACAAAAGTCACTTTGTTGCTTATTAAGTCAAATATCACTTCTTTGTTATTCTGAAGAGAGAATTCTTACAAGATTTCCAAGGCATCTGAGGAAAAAAAAATCCTACAGAATAATATTTCCTGAGAGGACTTTCTGTGTCTTTCCAGAGACACTAATTATTGACTCACTTTAAAGTACAGAAAGATGTAAATCATTTACTACTTCCTACTTCTGAGAATTACTCGGATATCCATGTGAAATAATAGGGAGATCTTTGCCAAGAGATTTTCTCAGCTTGCAAGTACCATCAAGGTTAAACCTGCACTAATCAGATTTGGCCCCCAGAATTCTGAACAGTAGGTGGACAAGAATCAGCCATTTTATTGATTAAAAACATTCTTATTTTCATATTTCTTTTCAGTCCTTATTAAAAGAAAATAACAGATAAAAGGGAAAAGCATTTTGAGGTAACCAGTAGGGAACATAACATTCACTTCAGATGTGAAGGATCCAGTTCCAAATGAGGATTGAGTCTTGAGCTCTCTCTCAACCAGAATTTTCATCCTGGACTTGAGAAGCTTTCTTGACTGACCATAGTCCAAACAAAGGTATTAAACCTGAAGTACTGGCACTGGGGAAACTGTTTCAAAAACTTTGAGATACAGCAGGAGAAGACAACAGATACAACTAAGTTAATCAGGGCAGAAGATAGTCTTTGTAGTTGCTTATCATGTCTAGTATTAAATCGAAGGATCTGTTGCTTTCAGGTGCACTTAAGCAGATTAAGTCTGCTTGGTATTTCAGAGCATTTGTTGGATTTTCAGGTTAGAGTGCAGACTGGGTTATTAAAAATCATTCCTGGCTCATAGGAAGGCAGGGTGCTTTGCTGTCACACTCTGGATATTAGGCCAGTTCCCTCCTGGCCTCTTGTCATGAAAGAGAACATCTGGGCTGTTGAGGTGGGCACATCACTGGCATAAAATTTTGGTAGAAGCCAGGCTCCCCTCAGTGGTGTCTCTGGGACTGCTAGACGAAGAGTTGATGCTGTTCAGTTTTGGATCTAGGCAAACTAAACGTTGTCCCTTGGATGTGGAATCTACAGGTGCCAGTCGCTCTCTATGCTCACCTTCTGCGATGCTCTGGCAGCTGCAGAAGCTTCACGTCAGCCCTGGGGTGGTTACGGGCTTTCTAGTCTAATACTTGAAAGTTAACTGAACATCACTTTGTGAGGGTTTCAAAGGTTTTTCACAGTTCCAGAAAATTGTGTGTTTCCCTGTCCATTCATACAAGGGAATAGTAGATCATCTTGCAGCTGTGCTGGGATTGTGAAGAAATGAGCTTCAAGACACAGTTCTATGAAGACATTATTTTATTTTTTCTGTTGATATTTTCTAAAAGCTCTCAGAGACATTCTCACTGTTTTTCTCAATCTAATATTTAGCCCATCAGTGTGGCTGTACTGAAATTGAATGGAGAAAAACCAACCACAAAACCAGTCCAAAATGTAAGAGAACAAAAAAACCTGTATGATAGAAAGGCAATGAGCATCTGTATAGGAAACTCGAGAGTCCTGTTTGTTTCACACTGACACTTTGAACTACTCCTTGAAGAAAGGTTTAGCAACTGTCACTGTTATTTGAGTCAGTTTGCTGACATTTTGCTGGAGGAGTTAAGAAAATAGAACTCGGTTATAATACTCTGACTTTTTCTTTTCCTTCTCTGGTAGTAGAAGCAGTATGATCAAGGTCTCTGGTATTTAAGGTTTCCAGGCCCCATTAACAGCACCTTTTTCCCTGCTTGAAAGTTTAGATGTGAATTATTTATTTGTTGGTGTTATACTGGTGGCCATCCATGCTAATGATGCTTCATAAATAAGTCGCCTCACCTGCAAAGTCCAGTTCACTATAAGATTTTTGCTTTCCTTCTCCAACAGTCTTCCTTATCCCTATGAACCACTTTTGTCCTCAGAAAGCCAGCTAAACAGAAAATATACATTCATCCTTACAGTTCCAATGGTGACAGGGGCAAGCATCATCTTGTTTCAGTCAGGAAGCAAGTACAAGGGCCAGAGCTTACCACTGAACAGTAGGGAAAAGCATTTTTCTATTCCTAGTCCCCATGCACAGCTTTGGTCTTTTAGCACTCTCTTGCTACACGCAGTTCCAGCTGTCTGATTTTTAGCCTTCTGGGTTTTTTTGCACAAGGTCATCCCACAGCAAAATAGCCACAGGGAAAGATCGTACAATATTCATGCAGAATTAATGCAGATCTGTAGAAGAATTTCTATGCAAAGGAGAGCCTATTTCTATTTTTTATTTTCAGTTTTTATTTTGGGGTCATTTATTTCTGCTTAGATGGTAATGTTCCAGACCAAATACTGCTTACCATTCAGTCATCAGTTTGTTTCACTGCCTAAGACTGTAAGCTATAGTTTTGAGCTTTTCAGGGGAGAATGCATTATAGTAATATTTACCACCAGTTAGACATGTTAATTCCAAAACCATGTAAGTTTAGATGGGATACAGACATCTCTACTTTTTTATCTTTATCTACATTTCAGGCTTTTTAGACAAAAATCATCAGCTAATTCTCAAACTGAGTTGCTCTAGTTTCCTTCTCTAATTAATGCATGTGAGCCACTCTTTCAACAACTTTCTTTGTGATCCATCCAACCCACCTGACTATTAACCTGAACAGATGTCCAAAATTTTACCTATTATAGCAGACAGCTATCATCCTTAATCACTTACTGGTGTTGACGATGAGCCATTTTTGTTCAGGAAGAGAGAAAAGGGAAGAAGAGATTTATCTACTGTTTTTTAAGCTGACTTTAAGATGATCGTTATTAGAATTTTCCACCTTTTGAGTTGTTTGTTCAGAGCACTTCATCTAATATCACTGATAGTACCATAACTTACCAACAAGTTGGTAGAGCCAACTGAGGACTGAGCTGTCTTAAAATGAGATTTCCATTCCCACCTGAAGACCGTTTTGAGAATCAAGTATTTTTAACTTTTAGAAGCTGTGCGCAATGATGTGCTTATAATACAACAGTCTTCTCTTGATTATACATTTGGTTTTTTAGTTGGCAAAAATGTAGAGAAAAAGAATCAGAGAGATGCTTGGCTTAGGGTCAAACTGACCATAGCTGCACGTTCCCTGAAGCTGTACATGCCCCAGACATAAGTACTTCTACATTCAGTGAACTTGTAAGGACTTCTGGTTCTAACACCCTGTGGCAGGCAATTAGAAGAGAGCTGACAGCAGGACAGCCTGCGCATGCAATGAAATAGCTCTTTATATTCTAAAAAAGGAGCATCTGCCCTCCAGGCCCATCTCTAGAGGTCAGTGTTTGTTGTCTATCAGCTCTAAATGCAGCATCCATGCAGGGTCATATTTCTGATCTGATCTTGGGCCAACTGAGTGACAAAAGCATTCAAGAGAGATGGGACCAAGAAGAAACATTTCCGCAGACCATTAGCAGTCATAGCACTGCTCAGGTAAGCTGAGTAGCCAAGTTTTCTGGTTTATGACTGACAGATTGTTGTTTTTTCAATATCATAAGAGACCAAAATTCTGTCACTGGCTTCTTAGTGAAGTGAATGTGGGAATATTTCTAGGGAGAAGGCTATTCATGATCTGGATAACCAAACCACAGCCATTCTTAAATTGGTTTTATATGTTATAGTGAGGATTTATACATTCATCTAGGGTTTAGGGTGAGAGAAAAATGCCATCATGAGATTTTTGCACTGAATTCTATAAACCTTTCACTATAAGTTGTTTTTTATACCTCCCTCCCTTTTTTTAATATGTGCCCTTTGAAGAGCTAATGATATCTGAGCAAATTGTGCTGTTTTCCCCTCCTAGGGTTTGCGTGCATTCTGCAATGCGGAAAGGGACATTTGCTGACTTTTGCGCTGGTTATTTGTGTTTGGCAGGTAGCAGGTGTTTGCTTTACCTCTGTCTGAATTACATTTTAATGGAAAAGACACATGGTGCCACAGCACAGTTAACTGGAAAATAAAGGCCTTTTTACTTCATTAATAAAGTGTATAAGAGAAAACTGAAGCTCTATGAATGTTTTCATGCAGTAATTTCTTGGTAAACCTCTTTTTTTACTAGTGGATGAACTGCCCTGAAATGCTGTGGGTATGGTAACATCTGGATTAGAAGTTCAGGTTAGATTAGAAATTCAGGTTAGACTGCACCTTTTTTTTTAGGGTTATTTCTTTCAAATAGAAGCTGTAATCCTATATAGTTAGATATCATAAATAGCGTGCTCAGTTTTTTGTAAGTGAATGAAGATAACTTGATATTTTAGAAACATTCCACAGAAGGTAGCTGTAACCTTTGTGTAGCTGAAGAACAGCAAAATTAGACTCTGTATTATTTTCAGGTTATTATACAGAACCAGTATAAGCAACTAAATTCAAAGAACATCTCTTTAGCTACTCTTCCCTGTTTGTGATAATTAAAAAAACCAAATGCCACTAGGGCTTCGTACATTGTGTCAAGTCCCTCAAACTTTGACCAAAGTCAGGTGTGAATAATTTACATGAATTTGTGTGTTTCACTTTTATTTGGATTAAAATAAATGATCAACAATATATCCCAGGTGATTTGACAAGTTAGAATTTAAGATTCTCAAGTGTTTAGATAGGTCAACAGTAGACTAATTATGTCTGACTCTATTTTAATCTTTCATACTGTAAAAACAGTAATGGAGGATTATATGATCTGATAAAATTACCTTATCTGAAACTTATGAAAAAACCACATTCTACTATGTGGCAGAGCTTGTCTTGGATATAAATTATGCAGCTTAATGGTCTAATGAAAGTAGCAATATGGAAGCATTCACCATTTTTCTTTAGTGAGACTGGTGAACCTCAAATGTCTGATTATTTGTACTCTGTTTTTTTTTCTTTTACTTTTAACTTCCTTTCCCCTTTTAGCCTTACAGTGATATTAATTTAAAATGTAATTCTTTCTTTGTGCCTCTACAACAGGTGTTGATAAGCATTTGTGGAAGGGAATGCTTTAAAGGGATGTTGACAATGCAAAAACTTGTCACTTTCAAAAAGATCAATTTCACGGTGGTTTCAGAAACTGCATCTGATTCTGGGTCACCCTGTCAGCTTTGTTGTGTTCTTATAAATGCAATTTCATGTGCTTTATCTCCCTTGCTATGTTGTTTAAAATAGTAATATACCAATGAAAATGAAAACTGACTTCCTGACTATAAGAAGTGGTGTAACAATTACTGTATCAGGATCTATATCTGTAGTTCATAAAGTTAATGTAAGGAATAAAACAATATATGATTTTTTTTTCCCATTAGTATTTTTAGATACAGTAATAGAGTGTGTTTGTAGTACTGAAGTAGCACTCATTTCTTCAAATGAACATCAACATTTTTTTAACTGAAGAAAATCTATTTGATACAGTGTGTTTGTAAAGGAGTAACTGTAACTAATGTTTAATATATCTTCGAAATGTATTAATGTCCTTTCAGCTGGTCATCTGATGAAGAGAGTTGTTGATTCCTTTGTCTGGAAACACCCACCTTTATTTCTTGAGTGAGAAGGCAAGCTTGGTAATTTAGGGTCTGTAGTTTCAGAATCGTGAATTTTCTTTGGGATTTACTGAACAGAGAATTTTGTGCTGTGTCACTTGAACTTGTTCTTGTTCACCTTAACACAGAAGTCTTGCAAGTCTCAGTTTGATTCTGTTCTGTACAAAGGGAAAATAGTTTTGCAATGAGGGCGGAAAGATATTTCTAGCCTGGAGCAATTCACAGTCTGAGTCATTGGAGGCTTTGTAAACTACAGTCAGCATCAGGTTAGCTTTCATTTAGACTAAAACAAAAATAAAATCAGAGATAGTCTTTTCTGCAGAAACCAGCCAATTGCAAGATGTTTCAATTTTAATAAGAAACTGATGGTGATGAAAACTGCATAGAAGCTAGGCAGTGCTCCAACAGAAACCTTCCCATTGGGGAGGAGGTACCATCAGAAACTTGCCTAGTTTCTTGCTAATTTTTTTTTTTTCTGTGAGCTTGGCAACTGGAAGAACGATTGCAGAGTTTATTCTTTGTTCATCATCCACATCTACTCCTGACCAATCTGCTTCACCTGTATGTTCCTCTAATCTCTGAGCCCTTTTCTGGAATTGGTGGGTGTCTGCTTTTCGTTTCCTTGAACCTCTCATTCTTCTGAGTGGGGAAACTTTACTTTCAGTTCCTTGAAACCCCTCTGTGCCCTGCTGATGCAGAGCATAGATCTTGCAATGTTAGCCCTGGTGTTTCTCAGACAAGAAAAAAGTTCCCCAAAGGTGCCAGCGCTCTTTGGTTTTTATGTCTAATAAATTTTTTACTCAATGTCTTTCCATCTGAAGAGCTACCAATTTGGTTCAGACATTCTGTGTTTTCACTGTGGGGCAAAGTACATTTTTAAGTAGAGGTGCATGATATGGTCTTAATACTGCTATGCCAACTCTGGACAATGATGCAAAAACGATAAAAATAAAAACCCAAAAGACTTGAATGCTCTGGAGGTATTCCCTGGAATGTGACTTTGAAGACCTGACTTAGGAGAACCAAAGCAGCAGTGAACTAGGTCTTATGTGGAACAGAAGTACATCTTTTGTAACTACTCAGTCTTGGCTGGAAGCAGTTAAGGTCAATCAAAGCAAGACAAGAGTGAAAAATGAGCCTAAATCAAATGGAAGAGATTATATTTCTGTAATTCAGTCTGCACTGGAAGA
The DNA here is from genome assembly GCF_000703405.1 of Apaloderma vittatum. Lineage (NCBI taxonomy): Eukaryota > Metazoa > Chordata > Aves > Trogoniformes > Trogonidae > Apaloderma > Apaloderma vittatum. The sequence goes on from NW_009704215.1 coordinate 75,261, forward strand.
TAGCTGTGTTTAAAAAAAAAAGTTTCTAAAAAGTACATACTGTAAGAAACCTTTCTCACTAAGATTACTTATGTTGATCTTGACTTTCTTGAGTGTGCAGGCACAGAGGAGCCTTTGACAAAGAAACTGCTTAGCATAAAGTATTGATCTGATGGTTAGAGGTGCTGAGTACCCAGTCTTACACCGAAAAGGTGAATGGAACACATCTCAAATGTCTTCTGAAAACAATGCTTGCATACAAGTGTATGGCTCACTTTAGAAATCAGAGCAATCCTGATGTTACTAAGATCCTTATATGAAGTACCTTTCTTATTAGGAAATAAAATGCTGTGTGCAGACCTGTCAGATATGGGACAGGGCAAGGGAAACATTTCAGGTTTTAGGTACAAGCAACTTTAAGGAACAACAACAAAATATTTGCAGATGAGTGTTTTATAAGGAAAAAAGCACAGAGTGTCCAGACAGCATCATACAGTGCTCCAGAGATTATCTGGTATCTAAATGAGATAATTTGAATACGAGGAGCCTTATGCCTGTTTTAATATTTCATTTGGGTTAATCTGGCTGAGGAAGTATGTACTCTGAGTTAGTACCCTGTACTTAGACTGTAAACTGACTGATTTACCATTAATCTCCATCCGTGTCAGTATGAGTAGACCAGAAGACTCCTAGGTTCTTCCTTACAAAGGTTAATATTACTAGGCTTTCAATAAAGTTGGTAGCTAGTGAGTTAGAGAGGAATCTAAAAGCTTATCTTCAAAGGCAAGTTCACTTTTATAAGGTTAATGGAGCCTGGGTTTTTTATGTATATATGTATGTGTATATTTTGTTGATAAAGTCACATATACATATATAATTTGTTCCCAAATGGGTGGTGGTGAAACTCATACCATGCAGGGTGTCCAGGCTGATGACACAAATTCTATTAGAGCAGCATGTCCTCAGGAAAAAATAGGTGAATTTTTAATCTCTTCTGTCTACTGGAGGGGGTGAGTTGAGAGGTAGTAAAGATCTATCTTCTTGTTACTTTGATTTTGTAGACAGCAGAGAATGAAACATTTCATAAACTCAGGCCGAAAAATTCCCACTTGAAATCAGCGTTAGTAAAGCAGTGGTAGAATGTTGCCTCTTGGTAACCAGAAATAACAGTGAGTGCTAATCTTTAATGGATTAAGAAAAGGCACCAAATATGTTTCTATAATGACAGCCACAGAATATTGTCTAGAGTCTGACGGCTTTTCATAAGATTATGAAATTGGGGCTGAGTGGCAGGCTTCAGCGGTAGGTGAGCGCTTTGGGCAATTTTGTCATCAGCTGTTTGCTGTGTGCTTTTCTTTCCCATGTTAACTTCATTAATGTCTGACACATCGAGGAGAATTACATTGACCGCTCTGCAGTAACAGCCCGGTTCCATGCCCAGTGAAGCTAATGGATGTCTTTACACAGGCATAAGTTGATTTTTAGACTCCAGATGCTCTTCACTGCATATTGTAATTAGCACCATTGTTCTCAGGGAATAGAAATGACATCTCTGAAATAATGGCGTATCTGCAAAATGATAGAAATTTTTCCTGTTGCACTGGGACTGTTTGATTTCAGTCTTCTGTTTAAATTAAATAAAATCAGACTAAGTCCCATGATGTAATATGTTATTTTGAAGTCATTGTAGAATAAGTAAAAACATATACTCACTGTTACTTAGTCTTTATATAGAAATCTTTACAACTTATTTCATTATTAATACCTAATATTGGAATCATTGAGCTAACCTGTAACATATTAGCAATGCTGCAGGATGTCATAACAGTAATTATTCCAGATAAAAATCTTCTCCTGATAAAATGACAAGTATGCAATCACTAGACATTCATATGTGGTGCAAGTCTAGCCTAGTGCACTTCTGAAAAAGAAAACTGATAACTATATTAAAGATTTTCTGATTTTAACTATTGGATAATAGGATCACGCAGATGCTCTGAAGGGGAGTCCAAGATAAAGTTTCCTTTCTGACTTGTCTTTGATAGGTTCATTTGCATTACCTTAGAATATGGACATTTACTGTTTTTCTTTGAGGAGCAACAAATCTGAGACAAATCTGAGATAAACTCTGCCCTAGCACTCCAATGGTGATGGATGATACTTAGGCCAAAAATACTGTAGTATCAAAAGATTGCATGGTTCTTCATGACCTTGCCTTACAATTTCTCTGAGATTGGAAAGTGGCTGTCGTCAGAAGCTTTTGGAAGATTTTTTTTTTTCCTTTCAAAAAATAGATGGTAACTTATTCTGCTCTTATTTCCATTTGCAAGCAGCCAACGAGAATTTAATTATGTTGATTTGAATCTGAAGTAGCCTTCTGGACTGAACTGATTTATAGAAATGGGGTTTTCTCTTAATGCTTGCACTCCTTGCTTGTTGCCTCCATTTACTACTCCACCTGCTTACTTTTGTTTATGTTGCAAGAAAGTTGGAGTGCAGCAGTTGGGATTTGTCATGGAAAATAAATAGATATGCAACTCTAAGGTAATATCACAGCCGGGAACTGGGGAAAATGAAGTCACAACTTCTTTTAAATGGCTTTGTTTTGAAGAAGTCACTCTAAATATGTTACAGAGTGAAAGCTTGAGATGGAAAACAGAAAACATATAGAAGTGATTACTTTGTCACCTCTTTGTGTTTGTTTTTTTAAGCATTATATTTATACTCTAAAGGCAGACTAGGATTTATAGGTGTGATTGAAAAACATGTTCCTGAGAGATACTGCAAGGGAATGCAAAAGCTTAGCAGATGAAGTTAGGAATAGGTGGGAGATAGTGTGGTAAATGGAGCAGAGAAAAAATGGAACTAAGGCTAAAAGGGAGGGAGAGGAGGTGAGAACAGAGAGTGCAAAAGAGGGTCCAGGCATTAAGTGAACAGAATGAAACCCAAGATTAAAGAAGAAATGAATGTGACTTTTTGAGAGAACCCACGCTTGATTGTGTCCTAGGCTGAGGTCACCTAACAAATTTCTTTAAGGGATGTTTCCTACAGGATGAAAACAGTATTATTTGGTAATCAATCCTATTACCCATTTAGTAAGTTAACGTCGAAGCATGTGGCTGTGGAAAAACTGCCAAGGGGAATTTGTTCTTCTGTTTTCAAACTCTACAGATGGTGTACACCAGAAATTTCAGGATATTTTGCTCAATAATCCCTTAAAAAATATATGGGGTTTTTGTTGTTTGGTTGTTGCGGGTTTTGTTTGGTTGGTTTAAAATCGTTTGCAGTGGGTTATGGTCAATACAGAAAGCACTTTCCAGTTTTTTAATACTACTTTTAACATCTGTCAAAGAATTTTATCTTGGCGAGCCACTTCATTTTTCCCTATTTCTTCTTAAATGTGTAAAGTGTTAAGTAAGATAGGGCTACTCAATAATCTAGCAAATCCTTTGTACTTCAGTTGTGTCATCAGAAGCAAAATACTCTTGGGAAGCAGTAGTAGAGTTTAAAAATCTCTCTGTGCATAATCTGCTAGTCAGGAGTAGCCGGTAAGTCCTGGAACCTTAAGTGAACATCTCTCTTTTCCCTTCTCCTAGGTGGAGCTACGCTGTTCATTCAGCTACTGGATGTCACTTTTAGGATATTTTGTGGTTTATGGTTTTTTTTGGCAGATGCTCAAGCTTTCCTGAAACAGATTGATAGGCCTGTTATATTTTATCCCTACTCCTCCTAGCATTATTTATTTCTTGCTTGATTCACTGTCATTGTAGTAACCTAGGGGTCCTTAGAAGCCTGCCTTGTCCTTCCTGAAGCTTGAGGGTTAAAAACAGTAATGAGATGCAGTCTGTGTGATTGATAAAGAATAGATATCGCCGTCTATCCTATTTTATCTAGCAGGGTGACTTTCTGCCATCCATCGCTTTGACAGCCTCTCCCTGTAGGTTGCAATTTCAGTCTTCCTTCAAGTGTGTGTAGGCCAGAACCCTGGCAACTCATCTTTTTATCATCTTTTGATTTCATTCATAGTGGCTGCGGTATAAGCATCTCTTTAGGCAGTTCCTTTACTTGGCCACAGGGAAGGCAAGAGATGGCATTCCCTACGCTGACAAATGTGTTGCTTTCCCTAAGGGGAAACCTGAAAGGAACCAGTTTGCAGTGTGCGTACATTTTATTGTTGTTCTTTAAGCTCAAGGCTTCTTGCCAGTTTAATCTGTTTTGAAAATGAAATAAAACCAAAGCTGCCTTCTGGCTTGTTTAAGGTCTTGCAAGTCAGTGTTCTTGCTCCAGAAGTTCTGAGTTTGAACCTATGTTAGGCCTCATGCTTTCTAAGAGATGGTTCACCCACATGTTCATTTACAAATAGGGGAAAAAAAAAATAAGATCCAGACCTTACTGAAATCCTGGACAGTGGTTTTTTTTTCAGGAAATGTGTCCATTGTGATGCTGCAGAAAAAATATTTTCATAGAAGAAAATACATTTTTGTTCGTACTTTCTCCTCATCATTTATAAATCTGCTCACAAGATAAAGCAGTTTTCTTTAGTATTTACTAACTTTCCTTTCATTTTTTAACATGTTGTTTTGGCTTAAAGAACTGTTTCTTTTCCTGGATGTGAAAAAAAATGCAGAAAAGCTGAAGTCTTTCTTTAAAAGAGGTAAATTGGAATTGTCTGAAATACCTGTAGTGCTTTCAGACTTGGCCCACATTTGAATCCCAAGTTGCTCGTCCCATGTTGAGGTTTTGAACTCAACATAAGCTCTTTCTGCCAACAAACAAAGGGCTGGTTTAGGCTGAGCTATAGATCAAGTGACCAGTCATCCTGCCTGTCTTTAAAAAGAGCATGACTAAACTGGGGGAGGCTGCTACCTTTCAGAACCCAGTAAAGCAATAACAATAGATGCACACCTCTGTGTGTGTGTGTATGTGTGAAGAGCAGCTCACATGGAAGCGTTGGAGAGGTGCATGTCCCCAGCCAGAGCCTTCTTTAGAAACTCCCTCATCCTGGGGGGGAACACAGTGAATTTCCTCAAGAGACTGATGAAGTTTCAAAAGGGGAAGAACACTTCCTGTTTCCCAAGGGCTTACTTCTGGAGTCCTTTCAGAAAAGAAGAAAATTAAATTAAACGTACATGTGTTTCTTTAAAAGAGCGGCTCTGGCAAATGCAGCATTGTTTGCAGCATATTCTTCTTGAATCCAATAGCAAAAGTTGCCAACAGCGGCAATAAAAGATAGTGGTGGGGGGAGGCAGAGGAAGAAAGAGAAAATGTGTTGACAGTGGATCTGACCGACACAGCCCAAAACAATAGGATGCATGTTTAGCATGACTGGCTCTATTCATTCTCCTGTCAGCACTTGGCGTGCCTGCCTCTCAAAGGCAGCAAAGCTGCAGGAAGTGTCTCTTCCTCACACAATATATAGAGAAATTTCCTTGACGCTGTATTCTTCAGCTGCAAATAGATGGTCCTGGTGGGTTTTTGATTAGTGAGCAGCTTTAAAAGGTCTGGTAACATAATAGTAATGATGCTAAAGAATAATATGCATTCATGAGAAAGGTCTCTTATATAAATCAGCCTAATGAATGCTGAGTGGGTCAGCTTTTCTTTTATGCTACAGAGTACAGTATTTGAGCCTGCTGAAATGTGTAGGAAAAACATTGTCTGTACCCTATAAATGCTATTTTTCTGGTTAAGATTAACTCAACTACATTGAGTCCTAGGGTGGCACATGATCAGTGGCTCTTCGAGGATGTGTTTACCTTCCAGCTGACATTCAGCCTGTGCCATATTTTCCTTTAAGTACAACCTCAGGCCACTATTTAATCACCTGCCAAGCCCTTTAATTTGGCAAGAGAGATGCCTGAGAATTACATGGAAAAAGCAAACTTTCAGTTACTCTATATTTGCAGTACTTTAGCACAGTACTTCACTTGCACAATGGCATTCTATTGCAAAACAACTGCGGCCACTTCAGGTTGCCTGGATAATGTCCCTAGCCCCACTGCAAATCTATGTGAAGTAATGCAAATTTAGAAACTCTCTTTCAGTCACTTGCTTGCTATTTCCTCCTCTTTTGTTAATACTTCTTTTAATCTCATCTTCAGCTTTCAGAGCTGCTCTTCTTATACTGACTCCTGTTTGTAGGGTTTGCAATTAAAAAAAGAAAGGCAAATATACCAAATATACATTTTAAAAAATCTATCTATATTCAAATATATTAATTTACATTATAACATAAGCTGATGGACATATGAGGATTCCTATATGAAGGGTTTCAGTCTGTACTTCTGGTCATTTGTTGTTCGCTGGAGTAAGAGCCAAGCTCTAAGCATTGATTTCCAATGGTTGATAAAAACCATTATGTCTGTTTAATTTCCATGCTGCACCAGCACTGAGTCTCCAGTGCTTGGGTGAGAATCTGGCTTTGAATGGTTTTGATTTAAAGCTGATGATATGTGTTTGAGCCACGTGGAGGTATCAAGTAGTTCCACGTGTGTTGACAATATATTGAAGAATGTGAGCTGAGTGTTAAGGTCTTCCTAAAACCTACAGGTTTCTCAGGAAATGTGCCACAAATAATCTTTCTGAAAATTAGTTCTAGTTTCTCCAAAAGCACTAGATTACATCCTTACCAAGACTGCTGCAGTATACGAACAACGTAAGGAGGTAGAAGGTGGGTTAGCCTGTCTGCAGTGATTATTGTGATTGCTCTCTTGCTTGTTGCTTAAAAAACTCTTTTACGGGCTTTTTCTTGAAATGGTAATAAATATTTATTTTAAAAACCCACAGATACTATTTAGAGTAATCTGAGGTTAACCTAGTACTTGTGTGCTTTGCAGTAGATCCACCACAGGTTCATTGAAACTTGTTGGTTCTTCTCCCTTTTACTTTCAGAAGATGATACCAAGATTTTTATACCGTTGATAAAAACTGAATATAGTATTTGATAGTGAAAAGGCTGCAAACAGCAGGCCTGGAGATACTGTAAGATTTTTTTCAGAATTGGATTTATTTATTAGTTAAATGAGAGTACAATTGCAGGTTGCTATTCATTCTTCATATGGTTTTGGAAATGCTGGCTGCAAAATAAAGATACTGTTGGTGAAAAGTGCATGGATAGCTGTTTGCCGCTTGATTCTTATAAAAAATAATCTTGTTATGAGAGTTTGTTAGGAAATGGTTTCTCTTTTGCATTTAAGCAGTGATTATGGCTGCTAAATCACTCAGTCATTATTTGATGATCTTATAGTAGATGAATTTTTCTCATCTCTTAATATGAATTCAGGTATTATTTTTACTGCTGGAATTCTGTCTAACTCTTCTGCATGTTTTTGAGAATCAAGTAATCTAATATAAAAGGAACAAGTGCAACAAAGGCGGGTAATATGCCAATCTGTATTTGTAGTATGTTAAATGGACTTTTGTATGGTCATATGAAAGAGGAAGTTGGAAGATTTTATTTGTGGAAATTTAGGTGAAATTTTTAAGGCTTTATGATGACCCAATAGCCTAAGTGTTTACTTAAAGGAAATGGAACTGACTCCACAGGGTTTTTGAACTGATTCCATAACATTTTGTTTTGTTTTTCAGATTTTTTTCTTTTTTTTACTTCTGGTTCCTTATCCTTTAGGGTTATAACCATCTCTGAAAAAAGAAGCTTGAAATGCAGACTCATATATAATGGACTATTTATGCTAATGCTGAAGAATTGCAGTGGAACAGTTAGTCTTTGTTAGCTTTGTTCTTATGTGTTCCAGGGTAGAACCTATAAACCCCAAATGACTTTTATCTGACCAATTTTTATTACACTTCTAGAAGGCTCTGCCCTCAGTTTGAAAATGCAATGTGCCATTTCCCATTGGGGAAACATGTTCTTTTATTATTTATTTTATGCATGAGTATGCACAGATGATAATTCTGTAGTGTTCCCCTTCTGTCAGCTTGTATATGTGTTTTCATTTTTTTTAATCAAAGTTTCCAAGAGTTTCATATTTCAGGGTGGCTTATTGGAGACTGTAAATGTATCAATGTGACCTTTAAAAATTATGTTATTATTTATGTACCCTGCGTAGATAGGAAAGGGAACTTCCCTGCCACCTTATATAAAGAAATATTGAGGGATTTTTTTTAAATAATTAGAGAAGCAAAATACAATGAGACACTCATCTTCAAGACTGAATAATAGTTTTCTTCCCAATTTTCTGCACATACATATTCAGACACAGGGAAATGAGATAAGCAGAAGTAGAGACTAAAAGCTTCTGAGGATACGTAACTGCTCCAAAGCCAGTTTATATGAGGTGGATGAGCCAACTTAATGTATTCACCAGTGTAGAAAGTTGCCCAGGCATCAGAACTGTATCAGCTGCTGGGGCTTAGATCAGAAATGCTTATGGTCTGCGTGTGCGTGTTGTGGTTGTATTTGTTCTGAGATGACTAAAGAGGAAAGCTGAAACCTCAGCCAGAATACAGCTTGCTTTCTGTAAGCAGAGCTGCTGACAAAGGTGTGCTTTCAAACCTGGCTCTTTTTCCCGAGTTATGAAAAGCAGAGAAGTATAGCATGAAAGTCCTTTGGGATTTACGGCTTTGAATCTTCTACGGATGCATGAACTCCCTTACCTACAAAACACAGTGGAATATGGTGGAGGTGAGGCGGGGGGGTGTCCTGCATTTTGCTCTTGGGTGCCAGGACATTATTGAAGAACTTGTAAAAATCACTCAAGATCTCCAGTCTTTTTTATTCTGTGTCACGAGTTTAAACTGTGTCCCGTGAAAATGTCCCAGGCACCATCTCAGCATCCTGGTACTCTGCAGCAGGTGTATTTACAGCAGTGGTGAAGATCTTCTCCCATTCAGTAAATAATTGAGAGTGTATTGGTGCAAAGCCCATGAAAGTGAAGGAGGGATGGGAAGATTCTGTAGGGTGATGACACAGCTAGCAGGAGCCCTCAACCCAAGGAGTTGTTGGAGCGGGTCCAGAGGAGGGCCACAGAAATGGTCAAAGGGCTAGAGCACTTCTCCTAGGAGGACAGGCTGAGGCAGTTGGGGTTGCTCAGCCTGGAGAAGAGAAGGCTCTGGTGAGACCTTATAGCGGCCTGGCAGGACCTGAAGGGGGCTACAGGATGGCTGGAGAGGGACTTTTTATGAGGGTGTGTAGCAGCAGGATGAGGGGCAATGGTTTTAAACAAGAGCGGGGTAGATTTAAACTAGGTATCGGGAAGCAGTTGTGTACAATGAGGGTGGTGAAACACTGGCACAAGTCGCCCAGGGAGGTGGAGGAGGCTCCATCCCTGAAGACATTCAAGGTCAGGCTTAATGGGACTCTGACCCACCTGATCTAAAGACGTCCCTGCTCACTGCAGGGCGGTTGGACTAGATGACCTTATGTGTTCCTTCCAACCCAATGCATTCCATGATTCTTGTCTGGTAAATTTTACCTTATGTTTCAGGAAGCCTTATTCTGGCTGCTTCTAAAACCAAAATGGAAAATTGTTATTGGGGGGGAAGAGAGAGAGAGAGAGAAGGAGAAAAGTGGAAATGATTATGTATCTATGTATGGTGTGCGAGATGCTCCGCAAGGCTTATTTTTCTTCAACCTGTGAAAGGAACCATCAGGAGATGTCTCACTGGGATGTCTGGAGGCTGGAAGGGTAATACTAAAAGAAAATCCTCTAGAACACAAGAATCAAGGAAATACTTCTTGCTTGCCCTGTCAATCCCAAGATTTTTTTTTTCTATAGAGTATTAGCTGGTTTTCAGGTTTAAATACTTTTTTTTTTTTTAAGGGGAAGGAAATTGAATTTCACTCATGGCACTGAGATTGCAACCTACAGTATGATTTCAGAGCTGCATATCTCAGTACAGACTTGCATTGCACCGTATCTGGAATGCAGGATACAGACGAGATCTGGGTGTAAATGCTTGCTGTAGTCACATTTCTTCATTAAGGGCAAGTTTAGTATATGTACTCTGTTGTTTTACAGCATGTATGAAGCTCTCAAATCCTAGGCAGTATAATTTTCCTCTTCCTCAGGTGTTTTGTCTTACAGTGAATTTGACTTTGTTACAAACAATAAATGTGCAGCGATGATTGAGTGTGGGAAATCAATGACTTTTGTAAAAAAATGCCCACTTGTAAAAATTAGGTATTTTAAAAATGAAGCCTGATCTAATTCCTATAAATGCTATTTCCGTTACTGCTAAATATAAGAAGTTTCGATATCCTCTTTTTGCTTGGAAACAGGTCAACAAGGAAAAAATTATAAAAAATATAATCTTCTAAGAAATCAGATGTTTGGGGAATCCCTGTAGCAGTGCTTAATTTTGCAGCGTGTTTACTAACCTCTGGTAAGGAAATCAAATACCTGGAGTTATGAGTGGAAAAAGCATTTATATAAGGTAGAGTTCTGGTGTAGTCTTGTGCAGTAATTTGGCGAAGTAATTCAACGTTCTCCCAGATAAAATGTGCCACAATATAGTCAAGGTATTCTGTTTTAATTGGTAATAATAAAGTAATAATTAATTAAAATGATGCAGTAATAATTAAGTTTTATAGTAATAATGATATTCTAAACCTGTAGACAAATTTTAAAGCTTTGTGTCTAATCATGTGGCAGACCTGCAGGCAAAGGCAGTGTGAGCTAATACTTATCTTTTCCCAAATCATAAAAGGACTTGATTAAGGCAGAAATAACTGGAAAATAGAGCTAAATGTATCCACTGAAGTACTTCAGTGCAAATGAGGGCAGAATTAGGTTTCTAGGGTTGGATGTAACGTGTTTGATTCTGCTTTGTAAAGTAGTTTCCCAGTTTCCTTTAATGTTCATATTTCCTATGTGCAGAGATTACTGGTGTTGTTTTCTCGAAGTTGAAGTAGTTTTTATAAGAAATGTCTTAAACTAGTGAGCTGGGAGAGTTGCTAATACTAAAAGTGACTACCAGAAGAATAGTATGAAGGTTATGCTTCTCGCATGGCTTTCCCTGTTCATTCATCACTTGGGTACTTATAAAGTGTGACAGAAAATAAAATGCACATTGTTTATAGGTACTGTTCTGCTGACTCAAAGAAAATAAAACTTTGATCTGTTTCCAGAGTGTTGGTAAGAGAAACTACTTTAGGTTATGTTAGTGCTTTGCTAAAAAGAAAATCTAATTTTTATGATAGTGGATATTTTGCTTGATTCTTTTTTTTTTAATCATTTCTGTAAAGTAATGGGGAAATTTTCGCAAAATGATCTGCTGTTTACAACTGGCTGCTGTCACAGCACTTCTTTTTTCCCTGTGGTTGAATTGATCAGTCAAGATTCTGCAATAGTAACCACAATTTTTATCCCTCCAGATGAATCACTTCTGGATTTTTTTTTGCTTTCCAGTCTCTACACTGTATGTTTAAATTTGAATATGGTTAATGACACAATATTTTCTCTTGGTTTTCCTGTTTAATTTTACCTTTTTTCTTTAACTACTTTCCAGTTTGCAACTTATATTTTTTCTAATTTCAATAAGATATTAAAAATTTTTACAAGTCATTGTCTGAATTTCTGAATATCAAGTTTGTTCAAGCTAGACTGATTTTTCAAGACATTACATGCAAGATTTTTTGTCACCTTCAGTTTAGAGCTATCTCACTTAAAACCCAACCAACCACCAAAGAAAGCCAACACATCCAAATAACCCCCCAAAAAAACATCCAAAACCCGCAAGCTCTCCTAATAAACCTCCCAAAACAAAAAAAACCAAAAACCATATTTTCCTGAAATTTGCAGATTAAGTGGGTTCTATAATAATAATATGCCAACTATTATTTTAATATCATTGTTCGAAGATTATATGTGTTATGTCAGAGAAGTAAAGACAGGTACTTTGAATAATCATTTTTTTATTGGGTTCTTCTAATTTTGACAGACGACTAATTACTGAGTGTCTGAGTAAGTCACTGCATATCTGCTTAATATTCCTTAATCTCTAAAGTAGGAATATTCTCTTGCATATAGCTTTTTATAACTGGTTCTTGACAGGAGATAACTTAAACCAAATGCATGGTTCTAGGTTTCATAAAAAAAAGTCAAATGTCAGGCTATTTTCTCAAAAATACTTGTGAACTAGAGGTGATCTGAATTTATAGCAACTGTGGACATGGAGCTAGACATTGGCATTATGCTTCATTTATTTCTTCTATGGTTATTTCTTTAAATTGCTTCTCAGTCTCAGGTTTGTAAGTAGACTGTTGTATGGAGCTATTTTAGGAGATGGAAAAATAGGAAGAGAGTATTTGGATCGAAAGAGGTGTCTGACACATCTAGAGTTTATGGTAACAGCTCAGCTGCTGCTTCACTCTTACCTTTTAATTTTGCTTCTGTGAGCACAAAAATAATGAAAAACAATGGATGAAACAGATCTTCTTCATTCCTCACACAGTTTCTGTCTTAAAAACAGAAATTATGACTTCATTTGGAAAAAAAAAAATAAAAAATTTACAGACATATATTGCACTCTGGAAACTCCTTTTTAGCAGAACGTGAGTGCATTTAATTGACTTGCAGTGAGGCTTTGGGAAATGTAAATTCGCAGGCATTTCATATGTCAGTGTTATAGTTTTCAAAGAGCTTTGTATTGTGGAAGAACTTTAGGGTTATTAGAAACAAAGCGTGAAGTCAAATTGCAGAAGAGAACTGAGGGAGTTTGAAGCAGGCTTTTTTGGTCCTATGTAGTGTGTCTCAAGTAGAATAACATTAAGCTTTCCTTATTTTCCACTTCTTTTGCCCTTTCTGAAATAGAAACTTCATTACTGGAATTCATTGGGTGATATTTTTTAAATAAAAAGTTTAACTCAGCTTATCTAAGTGACATTGTAAGGGTTTTTAGATACATAAATGTAAATTATAAGTTGTGAAAGTAGAATTTATTCTCTCTAACAAATGAGTGAGAACTACAAAGTTGATATGGCACTGTCTGCTATAAAAAATGGCAAGATATTTAAGTATTCAGCACCCATGATGAAGTCACTTTGAGCCGATAGCTCTGAGTATTTGGAGAGCAAACTTTAGAGGAGCATAGCTTGTCCTTATACCAAAACGATAAAATACAAATTTTGCAATTACAATTTGCTGAACACTTGTTCAGCAAAATCTGTACTGAGAAGTAAATAAGAAACATTTTAGTAGAAACAAGGTAATTTGTACACTTTTTGGAAAGTGACTGTTTCTTAGGGCATTTTTCTATGTATTTTTTGTGTTGAAATTGGGGAGCAATTGCTTCCAGATTTGTTTAGCCTCTGTGTGACGTAAGAGTGAAAGAGGTTACATGTGTTAATTTTCAACTGGAATGTAAATTGCACGCTGTGGGACAGTTTTGCTTTGGCCAGAAAATGGGCTTAGAAGACTATGAGACTAATTTGCTTGATTTCTTCCATGACCATTCAAAAAATATTTATGTGTAGATTTGCTGAATGCCTCTCTTACAACGGAATAAAACCTGCTCTAAAGAATAGAAAAGAAAAGCTCTTTAAGAAAAGGATTAATTTCAGAGGCAGCCTTTGCATTTTTAGTCGGGCATATGAAACACATTTTCACTGCTGCTTTCTTCCCTTTTGTTATTTAATTCTTGACTGTGGCATTCATAACATTACATGCGGTATGAGATTTTTAGAAGCAATATATTTAACAGGAATCCACCTGTACTTGTGTACAATACCCAGCTGTGGATGCCCCATCCCTGGAAGAGTTCAAGGCAAGGCTGGATGGGACTTCGACCAACCTGGTCTAGTAGATGGTGTCCCTGCCTATGGCAGGGGAAATGAAACTAGATGATCGTTAAGGTCTCTTCCAACCTAAACAGTTCTATGATTCTATGGTATGTGCCCTTCTTTCATATTTTTTACAGTGAATAGGAAGCTGCTTTTATATACTGTGTGCTACTCAAGAAATAACCTCTTATTCTTGTAATACCCTCCCAATGGCAATCTTTAGTGTCAACAACTGTATTTCAGCCTTATAAGCCAGGATTCTCTACTGCATGAAACAAGTAAACCATTTGCAGCAAAAGGCTTGTGCAGATTTTAAAGTGAAGTAGGAAAGAAAAAGCAGATAAATGCCCTCCAGAAAAATCTTACTCTGTCATCTTTGCGCTGTTACATCTGTGTGTGTGTATGTAGGCATATGTTTGTGTATTAACATCTCTAGCATATTGGTTACCTCATTCTCCTCAAAGTTCAGCTGCTAGTGGAGTGGTGTACTGCAGCTTCTACATGTCACAAAATGATTTGGCAGCAGTCTTTCCTCCATCTTTACCTAGCATTCTGCATCATTTGATTAATTAAAGCATTAGCTTGTCTTTCAAAAACTACGAAGCAGAATTGCACATAGAGGCAGAGCAATGAGTATGAGCGTGGAAGAAAATAAGCAGTGACAAATGCCTAACTATGATCTAGGGTTTTTTTAGGATACAGTCATCCTTTTTGACTTTGCTTTGTAAGGTGTTCTTGCATTCACGGATAGGAGCTAATAAAAATGACCAAAGAATGTATCAAATCATTGTTCGCTTTGGTTCTAAATCAGCATATAATCAAGCTCTGTTATGTACTTTATAAGACTTCTGTTTAATATTTTTTCAAAAATACAGATACTATTCAGCGAATTTATAATAATCACACTAACATTCTGTATAGGATATTAATAATATAGCAATAATATCTACCAAACCAGAAGCTTTTCACAGCTAGACCTCAAATTGATAGTTGAAGATATGATAGAAAACATGAAAAGCTTCTCATTATTATCAGCTCATTTGTTGCATAATGAATGTGAAGATATTATCACTGTAGTTAATCACCACATCAAGTTTAGAGTGGAACAGTGCACAGAAGATATCTTAATTCTTATCCTGTGCGAGGTACCTTGTGTATAAAATGTATTGTTTATAGGATGATAATATTTGCCCGGCTGCATCTGCAGAAGCAGTCTCCGATGCCACAACCGGTGTTTGTGCAGTAATTTTCAATTTACAGGGACAAATTCTTTGTGGCTCTGCAATTTATGCAATCAATTAGTTGGCTATAAAAAATGCAAGATGTATGTCAATTGTTATTCCTTTGATATAGTAGATTTTACTCTCTGCTGAAGGATTACTTAATGAGAATGCAGAGCAATTGAGAAGGGACTTTATCAGGAGATTTTTTAGAGTAGCCTTTTTAAGATGCCCATAGTTTTATGTTGCATAGAAGAAAACTTCACCTGAATACCTGCATTTTTAATAGGACCTTTACATTTTATCCAATTCTCACTCTGCCCTACTTGTACTCTCTAGCCAAAAATAACCCTTCGCAAGAAGGGACTGGCAAATGACAGCTGCTTTTAAAATAAGGTTAACTAGACTCAGTAAATGACATTGATGGTTATCCACAAAGTTGCAACAGAAATAAGCAGAATCACAGAATATTGGAGTTTGGAAGGGACCTCAAAACATCTTCTAGTCCAACCCCTCAAAAAGAAAAAAAAAATAAAATTCAATGCACATACTAGTACTGCAAGCTGTGAGAGCAGTAATTCTCAAAATTTCCTAAGAGCTCCACGGATCCCAAGCACCTGTTGTGATCAAATGAGTTGACCCCAAACTACCTCTAAATGTAGTAAAATTAGATATTGTAAAGGCAACACAAACCCAATTGATTCTATACCTTCAGGCTTGTGTTTCAACTTTCCTAGAAATACTATATTGCTTTATGAGTAATAGATTTGAGATACAATACCCAAAGCATTGGCTCTTACTGTATGTAAATCTGTTGAGGAAAGCTCATAAGAAGGAGAGTCTTTATTTTCTTTGTCAACTTGTCAAGCCACATTAATACTACCAAAACTGGGTAGTATGCTCTAGAGAGGAAAAGAAAGAAAGGAAAAAAGAAAAAAAAGAAAGAACAGGTGTTATACATTGGAGTAGTTGAATAACTTAAAAAACAGACTTCAGAAACAAGCAGCGCTATATTGGTTGTTTTATGGTGAAACTGGGACCTTAAAAACAACTGTGCTTCAGCAGAAAAATGGAGAGACTTTTCTGTGTTTAGATGATAACTGCACTTTTCTTCTTTTCATTGTATTTGAAAGAGACTTTGCCTCTAGCAGTTTGCCAGACTGAAGAACCTGTAAAATTTCTCATTCACCTCTTTGTTTCAAATATTCAAAGTCAGAACACAGAAAGCAAGAAATGGAGGGAATTGCCGTATAGTTTGTGATGTTCCAGCCATATAACTGTAATGAGAACAGAGGGTTAATCACTTAAAAAAAGGATCAGAAATGGACTGTGTGTTTTTACGGTGTGGCTCTCGGAGTGAGCAGAGGTACCTTCTGTGGTGTTTAGAGCAAGTGGTGCCACACAAAGTTGGCAGCCCTGTATTAAGCACAGCAAAGAGTCTCAGTTTAAGGTGTGACTTGAGAGAGATTATTCATGTGCCTAAAATAAGGCTTGTACAAACAAAGTATTTGCTGAGCTTGGGTATGAATGGGGAAACATAATGGAAAAATCTTTTATTCTCCAGTCCAGCTCTTTGGTATTTGCTTGAATTGTTGTGTCCAGCTAAAAGGGTAGCCTCTCTAATTGCTTAAATG
>NW_009704216.1:0-4527 GCF_000703405.1 Apaloderma vittatum
TTATCCACTGAATTGTCCATCCGTCAAACCCATATTTTATCAGCTTGGAGTATAAAACTGAGGGATCACAGGGATTAATCCCTATTTTTCAGTGGCTGGTGTCTGAGGAGGACTCCATCTGCCCTGCCTTTGATCCTGATGTGAGTTCCTGCATCCAGTTCCTCTCTGGTGGTGAGTGCACCTCCCTGGTGCCTGCCTGCTCTGCAGCATCAGTGGTGATTGCTGTTAGGATGGGGTTGTGTGTTTCAAAGTTGATTTTGTATATATTTGTATATTTTTTATTACTTTATTGTTTTCCTTATTAATACTATTAAAGCTGTTTTAGTTTCCCAGACCGTAAGTCTTTCTGCCTTATTCCCTTTTCCCTTCCCATTTGCAAGAAGGGAGGGGTTAACAGAGAGCATCCGTCGTTTGTTTAGTGGCCAGCCCAGATCTAACCCTTGACAATATGTCATTAAGAAATGGGGTCTCAGATGAGTATGCAAGGCAGCTCTAGGCAGGATCCTTCTAGCAGAATATTGGTATGAAAAGTGAAATAAAAGAAATATGCACTGAAAACAGAAGGGCGAGAAGAGGCTTGAGATAAACCATGTATCTGTGGTTTAGAGAGATCAAGATAAGAAGAGCACAAGGAAAGAAGATAGCGCAAATCACTAGAAAAGAGAGGCTTTATCTTAACCTCACATCTGATGTGCAACTTCGAGGGAGATCTCGGCAGGGTAGAGGAGCAGTGTGCTATATGAAAACTTGCATTATCTTACATCATACTAATACACTGATGTTCCTCCTTGCCCCAGCCATTGCACAGAGCTGGTCAGAAAACTACCTACTTAACAGCTCCAAATCCTGTGCTGTTAGAAGTACTGAGTTAGGGTTTTTTGATTATATGAACTTGTGTAGAAAACTGACTGACATTTCCAGAGTTAGGATTCTGCCTATCTTATTTCCAAGTGGTCTTGTTTGTACCACTGCTGGAAGTGCTTTTAGAAACAATTACACCAGTTTTTAAAAAATGCAGCTAAATCTTTAGAGGAGCGAGGAAGATGTGAACCCCTTGAAAAGAAAATGCCATTTTACTTGAAGTTTTATCATGTCTGATGAACTCTGATACTATTTACTTAGGAGACAAGTATTTGTAGGAGTATGGTGAGGTGCAAGTTTACTTAAAACCAGTCTTTCTGGTGGTGACTGAAAAATAGGCAAACAGGTTGTGATCTTATTAAAGGCTATCTCTTTTTTTAATCTGGCCTCTTGTTTTGATGTGTACTTTGCTTATCACTTTGATTAGAATTTTTATATGTATTGCTCTGCCTACTTCTATTCTGGAAACTAGCCATTCAGAAAGCCCTTGAATCATGAGTATTAGTGGAAACAGATCTTTCAGAGTCGCCTATGTTAGTTTGTTTTTTTTCTTCCCCATGAGCCATTGTAGAATGACGAATGCTGAATCTCCCTCTGTAGAAGGAATTGTACAATTTAAAAAAAAAGAAAAACAACTGGCCAATGGTGGGGATGTTTTTGAAAATATGTTTCATTTATAGGTAGTCTTAAGGTTTGATTATGAAAATGCCACATTCTTAATCAATTCTTTTAAGTGTGGCATACTTCACTGACTGGACCTGATCCTAAACAGTGATGATTCATTGTTTCTCTGGTCGTGGAAGGTTAAGCTAGAGTCTAATGTCAGGTGACAGTTAAAACTGGAGTATGTTTAGTTGTTTATTTTGCATGCTGGACCAAGTTAACTTAAGTATATAACCCAAGATACTGATACCTGTAACAAAAAACAGCAATGAAGACCAACATTTAGTTCCTAGAGGACCCTTTGGGACCTGTTCAACAGATGAATTTGAAGGCAGAGCATGTAATTGTTACCAGTAGAGCTCAACCCTTTTACAGTTTTAAGATTACTAACGTGATTTCCATACATGTTACACCAGTTCAAATCAAGCTACCTGTAGAACATATTCTCCTTGCTTTATTATTTGTGGGAATCATTGTGCAATTCGCTTTCAAAACCAAGAATCTTAGATGGTTTTTAATGCACATTGATAGCATTTTATGAATTAATGTTTCTTGAATTTTTGCTCCTCAGTGTATGAGACAGAAAGACACTCCTTGGCCAGTCAGGCATGTGGAGAAATCCTATTTTTTCTTTAGATGTAACCTTAAAGATTAGCCAACTAATGATGATACATTGTGCAAATTAAGTATTTAATATTCCAAAACATATTGATGTATTTGAATTCAGCTCACCATGTAATCTTCCTTGTTCCTCTTGGCTGATGCACAGCCAAAAGTTCCATTATGTGCTATTGAATCTGAAACCAGATTAATGTCTCAAACTTTTCTTTGTTAGTAAGTTATATGATACTAGGGAGAAAAGTAGCTTTTTGAATGAATTGGTTTAATAGATTGCATCCCTATGAAATTCTTCTACTGGCTTCTCATTAGCATAAATGCATTACAGCATAAATAGTGTCATTAGAATTGTCCATCCATTTTTTATTAGAGGAAGAACAGAAACTAAGCTTAAAGACTTGAATCTTAACCAGAAGCTAACAATAATGATAGCATGGCAGTTATTCTCTAGCATGCCCACAATTACCAGACTGGTTAGACTATTAATATATGACCTGTCTTTCCTTGGGATGATTATTTATCAGAGTATGCTTCAGGACAATATGGGATTCCTTACGCAATCCCTTCAGTCATCACTGTGTTCAAAGGACATAGTCCCTACAGTGAGAGCACACAGGGACGGGAAACACGTTTGCTTTTGTCACCACTGTCACAGAGCAGCACTGAGACTGTCCTGCTCGTCATCCACAGTGAAGGGCTGTCTTGACCCATTTACACCTCATAGAGGTTAGAGTCAAGGTGATTCGTTTTGATCGCAAAGGTGAAATTAAGACACAAACGGTGTCAGATGTCACAAAAGCAAAACCTTTTATTGACTAACAAACACCAGAGAGCAATAGGAAAGAGAGATAAGGAAAAGGAAAAGCGAAGCGAAGCAGTAAAACGTTTAGAAAGCAAGAAGTATAGCTACCACCACAGGTCCGCCTGTTTTGATTCGGTGGGGGGAATCTCCAAAGAATAGCTGGCATTATATAGTGTTCCAAGAGCCGCTTTGCCCATTCTCTGTCTGGTTAGCGCATGCATATGAGGGTCGTCAGGAGTGATCTTCACGCCCCCAGCATCACCTCTGTCAGTGGAGCATGCAGAGGTATCCAGAGGGCCCATTTTTGCCTATCAGGGCAGCTACCTTATCCACAGTTACACTGGTGGGCTTGCAAGACAGCTGCTGTATCAGCAGTTGAGCCATGCCCAGAAGTTGTTGTTCAGGACTTCGTGGCTTATCTGGGCTGGGCTCTGAAGTTGTTGTTTGGGACTTACCAGTGGTCCAAGCTTGCAAACAGCAGCGGGCAATTTCAACACAGTCTTTTCTTTGCGGGCAATTTCAGCAAGGTTGAGACAACATTTTAACACAGTCTCTTACAAGGGCACTGCAAAAAACAACGCCTGGGGATTATCTTGCTGTGATTTCAGAACATTTTTTATTATGCATGGTTGTAACTTTAGTTTAGCAAAGTGAACTAGTGTAAGTTTTCTTTAGTCCTCTTGGTTTTAATCAAAAGCCTTCTATTTTTGTATTGAATTCTTCAGGCCACAGGTCTTTGCTTGGAGCAAAATATAATTTATGTGGAAGTAAGAGGTGGAGGGAAAAAGAGCTTGTAACATTTTTTTCCCCTGACGTTAGTAGTCTAGAAGGAAGTAAATTGATTTTCAGAAGCCGTTTCAAAAAGATGATCTTGGAAGCACTGAGATAGTATAACCACAGAGGTCAGATAAAAGTAATCATTTGTGTTCTGTCAAATTTTTAGGTATGTTTTTACACGTGGCTGCTTACGCAAAATTAAACCCTGGACGCACATGGATTTAGAATGGTGGTTACTTTTCAAAGGATCAGCGAGAGATGGTGAAGTTGTGTGTCTTAACCACTCAAGTCTCTGAGATTCCAGCATTCATAAAACAGAGTGAGTTTTAAGGTACTGCCATCTAACACAACTGTGTTTTGATGTCGATTTGCAGCATTTCCAAACGGTTTAAAGCTTAGGGTTAGCTAATTTAAGTGAGGTTGGGAGCACCACCCTGTCCAGCAGCATTGCCGACTACATGCGCCAAGTAATCTGGCTTGTGCTTCTTCCTTCCTCTGTGATCAGTCATGGGCGAACAGAATGGCTGAGGTTGGAAGCTGTTGCACCGTGGTGTCATTTCCGGACAGGCTCTCTGCAGGGGGCTGTGTCCGCAGAGCTCTCGGGAGCTTTGCTGGCCAAGCAAGCCCTCGGTGGTGGGAGCCTCGGCCCGAGTTTAGGAGGGGGCAAACTCATCCCTTGGGGAGTGAATTCATTTCTTCCCCGTTTTTCACGGCTCCAAAGCAACACTGCTGCCCTGGCACTATTAAAGCTGGTGCTCTCAAATTTTACTACCACAAATCCGGTCTTTCACGAGGAACCCCCTGGC